>NC_088932.1:54827500-54902500 GCF_038396675.1 Hydra vulgaris | reverse complement strand
TTGGCAGGCTCAAGTTTTTATTAAAATCTATGGTAATGGCTTCAAAGTTTGGATCTTTACTTGCCTTGAGCCAAGCTTCTCGTTTTCTTCTATAAAAGGTGTCCGCCTTTCTTTGATAAACGTCCCTTTCTAATTGGAGTTTTTGAAGAGCCTGCTTAAGCTGTTCACTGTCAGGATTGTTGGAAAGATCTTTAGAAGCTTTTTCAATACTAATCTTTATTTCATCACATTTCAAACAGGTATCTGTTCTTGGGTATCCAAAAGAAATATTGAAATCACTGTTAAATATTTTTCTGTATGTTTCATAAGAAACCTGCAGATCAGGATAAATGTCATTAAACATTGAATATATTTAGTTTATATTCAACTCCTTGGGCAAATAGATGCGGCGACTTTTCCCCGAAGAGTAGTGAGATTGTCTTCCTCTGAAGGATGATATGTGGTTTTGTATTCTTTTTACCACAACATCACTAAGTCTATGAGGTCTGTTACTGTGCTGTCCTCTTTGATCCTTTGTTGGTTCCCCTGTGCAGAGAAAATATATTTTTAAATTTTTATTTCCTTATATTTATAAATTATGAATATTTAAAAATTAAATTAAAAAAATAAACATGCTTAAGTTTTATGTTACAGGCCAAAAGTATAGGCCTAAGCCTTAGACTAAAGCCTACTTGTTTTATTAATGTTGAAATTAATAAAAAGATTTTTTACCTATGGCCGGGTATGACCATGGCCTAGCCTATGACTCCTACTCCTATAAATGACCTATATATAAAAAGTATAATCCTAAATATTGTATTGACACAATATTGAAACTTCAAATAGTTTAATAAAATATGTTAAGACTGGGTCCTACTTGTTTAGAAATTATATTTATATTTAAAATGTAGAAAGTACACTAGTGACTAGTAGTAAGTAGTAGGCCTACCTGTAGTTGACAAGCTCCGTTTTATTGTCTCCACTCTGCCTTTCTTGATACCAAATATCAAATGGAAAGTATTGAAGCACACTTGTGCAAATTGTTCTTCATCATTTACAAAAACCTTGTATTTATAGCTGTTATTATTTAATTTTATCTGGTCTTCTTTCCGTGGTCTTCTTCTTGTGACATCACACACTGTTATAAGCCCAGCCAGAAAAGAATCTTGCAAATCTTTGGTGGACATTGCATTAAACTTAGCCAATAAACGTGCTCTATTATCTTCTGTTACAATTTCAAAACACTTAAATCTTGTACATTTGCAGTCTGGTCCTGTTGTGTGATTTGACAGTTTTTGTTTTTTTAGTTTTTCTTTTAATCTTCCAACTATTTGTCTTTTCTTCGGTCTATTCGTAAGTTCAACGCGTTCACGACAATCCGCCATCCTTAATGATGTTTTCATCAGCGTTGCCTTCCATTGGATTCTGCAATCACGTGACGCTAAATATCACATGACATTAGTCACTTTGCTTTTATTTTCATTGTAAACAATGGACTATGCCTCTTTTTCCATTGTACAGGGTTTTTTCTTCTCTATTTTTCCTAAGGATATTGCCGTTTTTTTCACTTGAAAGGTAGTTTAGCACATACTATATATGACTATATATAGGACAGGGGCAATAACTTAGGAAATTAAAAAATGTGACTCTGCCGTTTTTTCCCGTGTGGTCTTCATATATATACACATATATATATGTATATATATATATATATATATGTATATATATATATATATATATATATATATATATATATATATATATATATATATATATATTATATATATATATATATATTCATAAATAATGTATATTTATATAAATTACATTTATATATATAAATGTAATTTATATATTTATATATATGCTAAGATTTCTTTACAATATTCCACTGCCCAAGAATGGCATGAAATACCACTCAAGACATTAAAGTGGAACTGGAAATGTTCAAGATCATCATTAAAAACAGTTGATAAAAGAAGTAGTGATGTTATAATAGCAACAGACCAGTCAAGAAGGTATATCTGATCAGAGCCTAAATCTTTCTTAACATTAACACCTACATCATCAACTTAACCGGGTATATTTTTAAAATTCACAATAACTTAATCTTTTTAATCAAAATCTAGTGCAAGGCCAATTTTAACTGTTAAAGTAGCCGGACCTGTTGGGCTTCCACCATCCAGAGCAAAAAAATATTTTCTGAAAGGTAGTTCATTTGCATTTAACAAGCAGACCAACCATTGTAATGTTCTCCCAAGACCTTTTTCTAATTTTCTGATTATTCCATCGTGTTGACTTGTGATATTTACAGTACCATTGCAAGCAAGTGCTGCTAAAGTGTCTGATGATTTATTTTTGTTGATGATCAATAGTATCTCTTGTGCAATACTTTATGGCATGAAATGATTGACATATTTGTTTTGTGGAAATGACATTATCACATAATGTTCTTCTTTGAAATTTTGTTAAAATTTTTAAAACACTTGTTTTATTATTTTTTTTGACCCACCCTGATATACATATATATATATATATATATATATATATATATATATATATATATATATATATATATATATATATATATATATATATATATATATATATATATATATATATATATATATATATATATATATATATATATATATATTAAACTCTCCCCACAAACACTACAACACTTTGAAATATGAGAGTTGCAAAGAGTTGACAGTTTCAAACAAATTTTGTTTTTTTAAAGCTATCAACTCTAAAACACAAAACTTTAAATATGGTTGTGGTGCAAATAAACAGGTTTTTTGAGGATTTTATTTACTCATACTTTAAAATATGTACTCTTACTCAAGAGTACATATTTTATGTACTCTTTTTTAAAATGATATGTTGAATATATATTAGGTTGTGGGAAAATTCTCCTTATGTCTCTCGACAATTGGAAAAAATAGGTAAATATGATTTTATTTTAAGTTCGTTAAAATGTTCTCTTTTCTTTCCCAATGATTGGTTAAGTAATTAAATGACATAGAATGTAATAATTAAATATAAGGCCAAAGGGCTTCTACTACTATGAAGGAGGCTGGTCATTTTTTTATTTTTTATTTTTTTTATTACTGTTTTTATTTGTTGCCACATTCTTCTCTCAACGCTTCACCTTTTGAACACAAGCTTTGACACAAGGCTGCTGCAAGGAGAAAATATTAAGCTTTTTTTTAAAAAAAATTCATTCCCAACAAGGCTGCAATCAACCACTAATAATTTGGGAGTTACTAGAACAAAAGAAATGAGTTATAGAGGAAGAAAACGGTTGACAGAAGACTTTAAAAGTTAAAGGTTGTATGAGTCAGGAAAGCATGAAGATGTGAGAGAGTTCCAAAGAGTTAAAGTGCGGGGGAAAAAACTAGACAAATAAAAGTTTTTAAAGTATGCAGGGACAGATATAGTAAACAAATGAGACTTTGCTGAATGATGAGTCAAATGAGAATGAGTTTTTTGTTGATGGAACTAGAGATGATAGCTCCTTTGAGCAATGTCCATGATAGTATTTGTAGAAAAGAAAAAGAGATGCAACAATGATGGGAATGAGGGTTAAGCTTATCAGATAGAGCGGGTCCAACTATGTTTACAATGCGTTTTTGGACTTTAAGAAAGAGCATTATTAGAAGAACCAACCCATGTTGTTTGCAGTTAGTAACTGAGTTTTGTTGAAATAAAAGTTTACAACCCACTGCAAGCTGCAATCTGTCAGAAGTGAGACCAAAAAGAGAAGACTTTTTGTCAAGACAAGAGTATAAAATTGAGTCATCAGCAAAAAGAGCTACTTTAGATGTAAGGTTGTTAGGAAGATCATTAATATAGATAAGAAACAAAACAGACCCAAGGATAGAATCTTGAGGTACCCCAAAAGTTACTGGAAATAAAGAAGAGTGTTGGCCTTGAAGCAGTAAAAAATTAATTTGATAATCTCAAAAACTTTCCCAGATACACCATATGAAACAAGTTTATGGAGAAGGCAGTCAAGCTAAACTTTGTCAAAAAGGTTTAAATATGTCAAGAACAATAGCCCTACCCTCTTTGCCTCCACCTAATGCATGATACAATCTTTTATTCACAGCTGTTAACAAGTCAGTCGTAGAGCGAGAGGATCAAAAACCATATTGGTTGTCTAAAAGTAAGTTCTTTTAACCACAATATTTGCAGAAGGGTAAAGAGAGAGGGCACGATCAATTTGATCAGAAAATGTTCAGGAGTACGATAAAAAACAAAGAGAAAGGTAATGGTGTGAAGAGGTATTAAGCAGAAGCACATAAAAGAATGGTCAAAGGATTTGAACCTGATTTCACAACAATTAGGTGAATTGAGGTGTATGTATACCCTTAAGCCAAACATGTGACCATTGAAGTCTTTGCAAATCAAAGGATAGTACCTATTAACACTGAGATATGAAGAAGGAATAGTAGAGTTTAAATTAGTCTCGCTAAGAGCAAGCAAGTCTGGTAAATTTTTTTAAAGGTAAAATTTAACTGATGGAAGGTTGCTTTGCAGACCATGAATATTTGTAAAAGATACATTTGAACAGTTGGGTGGTAGGGATGATTTTTTATGCTACTATTTTTCTGTTATTTTGACATGATTTAAGTTTAAAGAGAATATGGTTCATTCATAAACAGGCCACAGCCTCCTAAGCAATGAGCTATGCACTTGTTTCAATTCTGTTAATTAACCCTAAGTTCTTACATAGGGCTGCTTATGTGGCCTTGATAATGATACTATCAGGCTTGTGAGCTTGGTACTATCAGGCACTTAGTTTTTAGTTACTCTGTTTTTCTTGCTTATAAAGCTTAACTACTACATCACTACCGCTACATCACCTAAATTGAATTTTCTTTTGTATTTTTTCAGAATCAGTTTTGTTTTTTTAGGTAAATTTTTGCACTAATTAAATTTGACAAGGCAAAAGTGCATTTTAGTTGTGGAAAGAAAAGTAAGATTATAAAATTATTAAATGATCATTGTTTTAATTTTAGGTGCAACATTATCAGCTGCATTAGTGAATGCAGGTCTCACATCATTTCAAAAGATGGAGGAAACAAATCCGAGGGAAATAGAACTGGTAACAAATTAGTTTATTACATAATAAATGCATTAAAATTAAATAAGTTTTTAACTTTTTTATTTATTTATAGGTTTTAAATCGTCATCCACCATTTGGTTCACAGGTTTTTACCATTGTTACCATTGTAATTTTAACTGTTATATAGAGTTTAAAGTATGTTTTACTTCACCACAGGTCAAGGAGTTAATTTCATCTCTTCCAAAAGTTGATTTAAAAGTTGAACAGGTATTTTTGTTTTATTTAATGTTCAACTTTTCTAACATAGTAAGAATTTTTTAAATTATTTGTTTTTAATTGTTTGTAAATATATATTTGACAAGTAGATTATTAATTATTAATAAAATTTAATTAGATATAAATGAAAAATGTAATTAGTATTTTTTTAATAAAATAAGTAATTAATCAAATAGATATATGTATAAACATAATCATTTTTTTTCAAGGTATTTTTGTTATGCCACTTATAAAATTTTGATAATGTTATTATACTATTTCTACTATAGTATGTAATACTTATTTTTTATATTGTATTCTTAAATTGCTTGATATAAAACTTATTATTATTCATTTAATTATTATTATTCCTTACAATTTTTTTTTATTGTTTTATTTTTGACCCAATTGTTTGAGGAATATACATTCTTCAGACTGTTTTAGAGAAGTTGATAGTGTTTTTTTTTTGAATTTTTTATTTATCTAGGAAGGCATTTTTAGTTCAACTCAAGCCAATATATTAGTAAAAATAATGTTGCTAAATAACAAAGATGTGCAACATCATCAACATCTTTTAATTATTGGTGATGCTGATAATAAAATTGTTTTTAAGCAAAAGTTGTTGTAAGTATATTGTCGTTTAGTTACAAACAAGTTTATTAAGTTATGATTAGTTATGATTATTATTAAATTATTACAAGCTGCACCTACAGTATTATTACACGTTGCACCTACAATATTATTACAGGTTGCACCTACAATATTACAGGTTGTACCTACAATATTACAGGTTGCACCTACATTATTACAGGTTACACCTACAGTATTATTGAGTTTTGATATATAAAATATAATAAAATAAAATTTAAAGTCATAAAGTTTCAAGTTCAAAAATTTTAGTATAGTTTATGGTAGTCAGCTTATGTGGTTATATGTTGCAAATATATGTATTATGCAATAAGTTATGTTTAAGTTTTAAGTTTTAATCAAGTTTGGTATATCTTAAAGTATATAAAATTAATTATAAATTTTATTGTTTTAAAAAAAACATAAAATTATTAAAATACTTATTTTAAGAAGGAAAAAAAAAAGTAATAGATTACTATTTTTTAATATTTGTTGCAAAGTTAAAAAAAAGTAACAGATTACTATTTTTTAATATTTGTTGCAAAGATAGGAACAATGAAAAGATGAAAAAACCTTTGTGTTTCTATTAAATTTAAGGTTCTAGTTTATTAAGTAAAATATTTTAATGTTTGAAAATTTCAAACTGCATTAAACCTCTTGTGTTGAAATAGCTTGTCAGTGAAAAAAATGTTAAATAATGAACATCTCTCATCAATAAGGAATTCAAAATATTCAGGATGGCATACAAGATGACCACTGGAATCTTAAATCTTTGAATATCTGTAAAAATAGTGATAGAGAAGCATATTTGGTGTCTATGTATGACAGTGTTTAATACACTTCATTGTTTTATTAGACCTTGCCCATTTAAAAATTTAAAAAATTTTTAAATGGGCAATTTAAAAATAAAAAATAAAAAAATTTTAAAAAGCCCATTTCTCTTAGATATGGTCAATAGAGTTTTAACTAAAACATTTTTTTCCAAAATTTTGTTTCTCCTGTGGTTGCGAATGATGAATATTTAAATACTTATTAATATACTTAGTAAAAAAATCACAATTAACTCGTTCAATTAAAAAAAATAATTTCTACACCAAAACACCCAACGACATGGTGGTGCCAGTAAAAAAGATTTCATTAATAACAATCTTTTTTAAATGTCACCATAAAAAAAGTATTGTTAAATAAAACCTTTAATAAAATAAAATGTTCTTTTTTTAAATTTTTTATTTAAAAATGGTAATTTTTTTTTACAAGATATTTTAAAAAACTTAATGTTATTTAAAAGTTTTTATTTTTTTTAAACTTTCTATGAAACTTTTATTTCTTTTGAGATCCATTTTGATATTGTTTTGGAGGGAAATATTTTTAGTAGTAATAAAATGTTCATTGATTCCTATTCCAGGCCAAAACATTGTTTTTTTGTCATAACCCTAATGGTCAACCCTCAATTTTCAAGTTTCAATCTATTCTTTGTTTTCCAAAAACTCCCAATATTTATTTTCCCAATAATTGTTTTCCAGTAACTCCCTTTGTTTTCCAGTAACTCGAAACTTAATAGTGGTTGTTAACTAATACTTTCTACATATGCTGTTTATTTTTTTAACTTTTACTTTGGTTGCATTAAAATTTTTTCTTTAGCACAACTTGTTAAAATTTTTAATTTATTTTATTGTATTTTCAAATTATATGATTAATAGTTTAAGTAATTATAGACATTTAAGTAAAGTTTTAAATATTTAATTGAAAATGATTAGTTATAATCAAAACATGCACTGATTTTACTAATAAAATGGTTTTTATTCAAATGTTGGTCTTGTTTAGTAAAATATGTTTATGGTTTGTGCAAAAATATTTATATATATAAATAAGTATTTATATATATATATAAATTTTAATAAAAATCACAATATTTTTTATTCTTGACATGTTTCATAGTCTTACTGACTTCAAAAGATTTAATTTACAATTAAAACTCTGTTTGGATTTGATAAGGATATAAAAAATCTTTCTTTAGTTTTAAAAAATAATCAATTTCCGCAAAAAGTTATCGACACTGAAATTAAATTATATGTTGAAAAGAAAATTAATCCACCTGTTATAAATACTGTTGATAATACTAATATAAGATATTTTAAGCTTCCATTTATTGGATTTTACTCAAATTACACTAAAACTAAAATTGATAAAATTATTAAAAAGGTATTGTAAAAATGTAATAATCAAATTTATATTCACAACTGATAAATTAAAAAACAATTTTTGCCTAAAAGATCCACTTCCTAAGATGCTTAAATCTAACATTGTCTACAAATTTTCTTGTGCTAGCTGTAACGCCAGTTATATTGGAGAAACCTCCAGACATTTGACAACACGGATAAATGAGCACCTTACGAGTGACAAGCAATCGCATAATTTTAAACATTTAAATTCATCCATTATTTGTATAACACTAACTAATTATGATTGCTTTCAGATTTTAGATACTGCTTCTACCATTAACAAATTAAAAATAAAAGAAGCACTTCATATTAAATGGGAAAATCCTTCTTTAAATAAACAAACATCTCATTATATTATAAATTTATCTATCTAACTTACTATATTACTATTATTATTAATATTTTAATATTAGGAAGTTTGTTTTGTCATAATTTGTAATATAGTTTTTAATTGGTTTGTAACAAGTTTATTTGTCCGTTATTTTTTCTCTGTATTGTCTTCAGTTTTTAATTTTATTTACCAGAGTTTTAATTGTAAATTAAATCTTTTGAAAATGTAGTAAGACTACGAAACATGTCAAGAATAAAAAATATTGTAATTTTTATTAAAATTTTTACAAATTTATTGCTAATGCGATGTTCGAAATATATTTATACTTATATATATATATATATATATATATATATATATATATATATATATATATATATATATATATATATATATATATATATATATATATATATAATATTAGGTAAGTTGAAATCACCTGTTGTAAGTAGGTTGGTAATTTTTTTTAATAATAATTGATGTTCTTTAGTAAAAATTGATACACTACTGGTCAAAAGTTTAGGTTCTCTTGATAAATTTGACAACATGCCAAAAAGACTTTTCTCATCATAGGTTTTTATATTGTTTATTATATAAAATAATCATATTTTCAGCAATATAGGAGATTATTTTGCGGATCATGAAGTATATTTTCAATAGTTTTTTTTAAAAAAAAGACTTTCCAAATCACTTTCAACTACTCATATTGTTTACAATGAAATAATCATTCATTCAAAAAAATATAAGATAAGAAGACATTTTAAAAAATCCTTCAATATTTTTTAAAATTTTTGATTTTCAAAATATCCTCCTCATCCTTTTATAACAGCAGCACATTCTCCGTGCATTCTTACAATCAATATCTGCAATGATTCAATTGTTATTTGACTCCAACATGTTTGTATGAGTAACCAAAGGTGTTTTTGATTGGTTGGTTGCATTTTTTTAACACTTCTATTTAACTTGTCCCACAAAAACACAATTTAAATTTGGTGACTGAGGAGGCCATTCCGTATATTTTTGTTCATTTTGTTTTTCTCTGGCTGCAACATAATTACGGCAGAATTTAGACGTGTGTTTAAGATCGTTATCCTGCTGAAAAACAAATCCACTACCCACAATTCTTTTCCCACACGGAAATGCATATTTTACGAGAGTGTTGTAGTGATGTTTTTCCATAGGTCTAAGTTATTGGCAAATTTTGGGAGTAGTTCAAGTACGATTTCTTTTACTTTGAGCATGATTTCTTTTACTTTGAATTTGTCTTTGTGACTCAGCGTTTCTTGCTTTCTTTGCAACGCCCACATAACTGCATTATGAGAAATATTGGTTTTTACAGCAATTTTTTGTGCCAAATGGGTTTTATTAAGATTTTTAAAGGTTTTTTAAGGTCATTTTGAACATGAACAGGGCTGTTTTATTATTAAAAAATGTTGAGTCTCAAATAAAGCAAAATTATTAAAAAATTTTACAAATAAAAATTTTACAAAAAACATTGATGTAAAAAATTGTAATCAAAAATATTGTGAATATGCATACATACAATTATGTATAATATACATTACTTTTAAAGAGTTTTAAAAGTTTTAATTGAAGTTCAAACCCATATTTATTGTTTATTTTTATTTCTTTTATCCTATTGTTTATATTAAAAATGAGTTTCATATTGAATCTAAAATTATTTTATATTTATTTTCTCAACAGTTTTGCATTTTGACTTATGTTAATATAATGATTAAATAGCTCTAAAATTGTTCTATTATTTTTCAATGAAATAGAAATATAAACAGAGAAATATAAACAGTAACAGAGTTAACCTAATCTTTGAACAATTTATCTGTCTACTCTTTTGAATCTGTCTACTCTTTTGAATATGAAATTGTGTATATATATATATATATATATATATATATATATATATATATATATATATATATTTATTTAGATATTATAACATGAAATATATAATGGAATTTAGTGAGAATTCCAGAAATTCATAATAATTTTCCATATATATATATATATATATATATATATATATATATATATATATATATGTTTATATAATAATTTTTAATAAATTTATTTTATATATATATATATGTATATATAATAATTTTTAATAATAATAATTTTTCCATATATATATATATATATGGAAAAATTATTATGGATTTTTGGAATTCTCACTAAATTCCATTATATATTTCATATGTTATAATATACTATAGTATAATTTAAATTTATGTAAGTATTTATTGATATAAGTTTATATAAGTGTTCAATTTTATATTTAGTCTTCACAACTTTCATGGACATGCATGGTCTAAAAAAATTACAGTCATCAGAAGTTTTGTAAATGCTGCTATTAGTGTTAACCTTATCAATTTACATTATGGTTAGTTTAGATTTTAACTGCAATTTCATGACTGCTCAATAATTATCTTTAGTTTTAAAATAAATCACTTATTTTTTTATAGTTGGTTTAGATGTACAGACATCATTTACTCCTGTTTACAGTGTGGATTTAAATAAAAATTTCTATGAGGAAAACTCATACAGTGAATTTTTTTTTTCTTATTAATTTTATAAGTTCTTTCCTTTTTAATATTTATTTTTTTACTTATGTATAATACTTTTTCTTATTTATATTTTTATTATGTAAATACAACTTTAGGCATTACTTTCTCAAAAGAAAATTTTTAAGTAACTTTTACTGTTTTAGTTGCAGACTCAACATTCAAGAAAATGAAACCTTATGTAGACTGCAATCATAAGTGTGTAAACAAAATGAAATATCTTTTCTGTCAGTTTACATTATTAAAAAGTTTATTATGCAGTTACAATAAAAAGTTTTGTTCTTTTGCAAAGAAATTTGTTTATAGTAAAATTAAATTTGCATGTTTTTACCAATTATGCACTTTTTTTTTTAATTTAAATTTTATCTTAAAGATTTTATAAACAATTGAGAGGCAAGTCTTATTTTATGGAACTAGTATAATTTTTTTTTTTTGTCATATTACTTCTTTAACATATATCACCTGTGGTCATCGTTGTTGCAAACCTGTTCTTCAAAGAATCTCTGAATCTGTAAATATTTTTATTTTTTTTTACAAATATTTACTGATCACCTTTTCATAGTAAAGATATAAGTCTAAGATATAAAGATATAAATAGTAAGATATAATTTATATTATATAAATAAAAAGCCTAATGAAGTTGTTAAAGAAGCCCTTTAGAAATAAAACGTTTTAAATGGACAGTTTAGGTAAAGTGACTGTTCCGATGATTTTTTGTGCAGATTATGGGCATTAGTACTTTCTTAAGGTTTTGATTGACGTTTTAACAAATAATAACATAGAGATGATAAACAGAACTTGACTATCCAAAATATAAAATAATATGGAGATGACGATCCAAATATTTTAGTTTAATGGTTATTAGTTTTTATAATTGCTCTATGTACATTTTTTATTTTTAAATAATTTAAATCATTTGTTTTTAAATAAAAAATAATAAAGTAAATGAAAGAGTAAATCAGGATCATTTTTGTTCTGAGAATCCTAAAAAGAAGGATATTAAGTGCTATCTAGATCAAAAAGGAGATCGAAACATGTATATTACAGAAGAGCTGGGTGAAGTATTACAAAATTCAGTTAAAAATAAAAATATTCGACTCAAGAGGATTGAGGAAGCAAGAGGTAAAGGTAGTATCACAATTAATGCAGTAAAATCCAATGAACTTTTATTCATCCGGAATTGATTCTGAATAGGAACTTGGTTTAGATTCTTCAGATGATGAAAAATTACCTAATAGACTCAGTCATTCTACTAAATTTAAAATAATGATAAGTATAAGTGCTGAAGATCTGGTAGACTGTACTGCTGCAGTTCCTGCCCAATAAAGAGTAGGTATATGCCTGGAGCTTAATATATAAATTATGTCAGTGTAATCTACAAATAGAGTGCTCAATGTTCTTAAAGAACAGAGCAATAATAAATTAGTAAAAACACTTATCTATATTTTATCTTCAACAGCAAGTTTCGCCATCAGCAGGCTCATCAGAAAGAATGTCTAAACATCAAAAAGTTCAAATTATTGAAAAATTATTTCACAGGAAGTTGGTAATTGATATAAGGAAGTTGCATCAACTACAGATAATTAAAAAATCATGAAAAGAATTCTTTAGAATTAGGATAATTTTATACTGGTCATTTGTTTTTATAATTTTTTAAAAGAAACTTATTTTCATGTCTGCATTTAGAAATTGATTCAAATTTTTTGTTCAGTAAATTTTCTTGACCTATATGAGTAATAATTTCACATTTTTCTATATATACATTTTTATACATTTTTCTATATATACAGTATACATTTTTTGGAAATGTTATTATAGGCAGGCACAGTTTTTAGAATAGACCAGTTTAATTTAAATTTAAAATTTTATTCTTTCAGTAGCCAAATTTATTTTGATAGCTTAGTCTCTTATGAGTATTTTTTATGTTTAAAAGGTTGCAAATTAGAAACAGAAATATAATTTAGTTCAACCCTCCATACAGCAAAAATGTTTCAACTAATATTAAAAAAGCGTTTTACATACATTTCCCTCCCTCTAATAAATTGCACAAAGTTTTTAACAGAAACTCTATTAAGGTAAGCTATAGCTGTACAAAAAATATTGAAAGAATTATAAAAGGCCATAATTTTGCATTGATTAACAAAAATGAATTTCCCAAAGAAATAAATACTGAAAATTTTAACTGCAAGCAAAAAATTGACTGCCCTATGAATGGCAATTGCTTATCAAAGAATATTATTTACAAATGCATTGTTTCCTCGCAAAACAACCCTGATAAACAATACATTGGCTTAACCAAGGGCAAATGGAAAGAACGTTATGCCAACCACACACAATCTTTTAAACATAAAAAAATACTCAAAAGAGACTATGCTATCAAAATGTATTTGGCTACTGAAAGGAAAAAGTATTAATTTTTAATTAAACAGGCCTATTCTAAAAACTGCGCCTGCCTATAATAACATTTCCAAAAAATGTATACTATGTTTACAAGAAAAATTTGAAATTATCACTCATTTAGATCAAGAAAGTTTACTAAACAAAAAATTTGATTAATTAATTTCTAAATTAATTTCTAAATGCAGACATGAAAATAAGTTGTTTTTTTAAATTATAAAAACAAATGACCAGTCTAAAATTATCCTAATTCTAAAGAATTCTTTTCATGATTTTATAATTATTTAATGTAGTTGATGCAACTTCCTGGTAGCAAAATACTACAGTTGTTACATAGTTATATTCATTTTATCGTACATTTTAGTTTATTACTATTCAACTTATTAATAAAATGTTTATATGCCAATGATGGTAAAGTAGTAGCTAAAAAATACCTATCAAACTAATGCTAGCATTTTGGAAAAGGATATTGAGATATTAAATAAATAGACAATTAACTGAATGAAAATAAAGTGCTTATAAAAAGCAATTAATAAAATGCAATCCTGGAAAGACTTAACGTCGTGTTGAGTTTTTCACAGAATAAAAAAGAAATTTAAATACACTATAATGATTCTAGTTAAGCTTTAAATGAATTGCTTACATTTTTAAATCTATTTTGGAATTCATAATTCCTCATGGTGTAGAGAAAATAACTTGGAAAATATCACCAAATCATTTATGTTCTTTAAATGTTTCAGTTTCCTCTTTGAATATTCAAGGCATCAAACATTTATTCAATGAAAAGAAATATTCAAGTCAAAATTGTGAATTCCGCAAGAGATTACCAATAGAAACATTTATAAATATCAACTAAAAGTAACTTTATTAAAACTCTGTGAAAGATGTAGCATAGCATTAAATTTTAACAGTATTTTATTATTATCATTATTGGTTTTCTATTAAAAAAATGTCATTTTCTTACTAAAAGTTATCCTTGTTGAAATTTCTGACAACTGACATATTCAATGAAGTTTTTGAAAAATAATGAAATAGCAAGCAATAATATATTAGGCTTCATTTTTAAAAAATGTATGTTTTTATAGGGCCTTCTTTTTTGTTTACTTAAAAAAACTTACATCAGTGGTATATTAAGGCATTTCTGACCTTAGGCAGAGATACATTGAGGGCCATGCTTAGATGTATAAAAACTAAAAAGTGATTAATTATAAGTTATAGATAATTTTTTTGTTTTTTGTGATGAATAAGTTTTTTAAGATGGAGGGTGTTCTGTGATTGGTCAAACACTTTATATTACAATTAAAAAAAAGCATTATTATTTTGTTTACAAAAAGAGATTTTAGTAAACAAAATAATTTAAAATTTTAGTAAACAAAAGAACTTTTTTATTTTTGCTCAAATTACACCTCTATTTGGTGGGCCTTAGGAAACTGCCTTGTTTGCCTTATAGGTAATCTGCCACTGAATTACACACATGAAGGCAGAGACGAAAAGCCACTACTACATGTACATGGTTTCTTTTACCCTTACTTTATTAACCTCATATTTTATTTCTACCCTTAAAAGTTTTAGGTGCTTTATTATTTCTGCATCAAATTAAGGTTTCTGGTATATCTTAGCAATTTTAATTTTATCTAGAACAAAAAGTCTTCAAAAGGTGAACCCAGCAGTCTTCAAAAGTTGCCACCAAAAAGATGTAAAAATTTTTTAGTTTTATTTGCTATGTTTTTTTACAAAATATTGGTTTCTATAAAATAGAAAAAATGAGATTTATTCATAAACTCTCTATATATTTTTTTACATTGAAACTTATTTTAGGGCAATGTTTGCTGTTTGAATTTATGTAATGCTAATTTATTGTTTTATAATTAAGCAATGAGATGATTCACCATTTTTAAGTTTCATCCTTTTTTTATCTATCAATATAGATATAATAAATTTAGATTAAACAATTATATATTTTAAAAGTTTATTACTTAAATCATTTCATTAGTTGAAAAATTTAAAAAGAATTCACTTTTTTTATTTAGTAAATCTAAAACTAAAATAACCTAATCTGCTGTCATTTGTTTATATGTATGTATATATATATATATATATATATATATATATATATATATATATATATATATATATATATATATATATATATATATATATATATATATATATATATATATATATATATATATATATATATATATATATATATATGTGTATGTATATTAGGGTGATTAAGTTTGAGGAAATTTTTGAAACAATAGTATGTATCTTGCTAAATTTGGTGCAAATTATAGAAAAAAAATTTTAAAATTTACATGGCAATTTTCGTTTACTCTAAGCACTACCTCAAGTTTATTTTTTGAAAAAAAATTTGGTCAAAAATAGCATTTTTCTGTTTGGTCAAAAATAGCATTTTTCTGTGATATTGAAGGGTTTTTTTTTTCAGATTATCAATAAGCCTGGCCTGCTATGTCAGGTATGCTTCATTTAATGGCAATAAAAAAATGAAGAATTATTATGATTTTTAAAATATTTTAAAAATAAATCATTTTCAATTATACACCTTTGATCTCAATATCAACACCATAATCTGCAAAATACTTATGTTAGCTTATTTATTAACACCATATTCTACAAGATACTTATGTTATCTGCAAGATATTTATGTTATCTGTTGGATTACTTTACCCTCAAACTATACTGAGTTTAACATTAGTATATTGATTTTACAAAATTTTCAATTTTATTTTAACACCTACACTATGCTGATTCTTACCGACACATTTAACTTTTAATTAAGATATTGTCTATATATATATTTCATAAATACATTTAAATTTATGTTAGTTTCTTTGCTCTTATATTTTTTCCCTTATACTATTTATGTATTTCTTTTCTCTTGTATTTCTGCTTTTCATGCTAATCTACAACTTATATTTAAAAATGAAATAAATTTTTCTTTAAATAGGTAAAATAGGTCTCTAAGAAAAATCATACAATTTTACTTAGAGACCTATTAATATATTCATAGAAAAAAAAAACAAGGAGAAATCAGCATTAACACTGAACTCAGTTCAGATAATTATTCTGATTCTGATTTTGAACCAGGCGAGTGGATAAAAATAAAAAATAAATCAAAGAGTATAGCAATTCAAGCCAACATTCTTAAAGATATATATTCAGGAAATGTTGCTTTAATGGCAACTGTTAGTAAATCTCTTCTATGTTTCTGCAGAAAGTTACAACTTTGTTTGTTCAAGCTGCAGCAGTAGATATAAAAACCATCAAATCAAGCTTCTCAACTGCTGCTAGAAGAATGGAAAAAGAAAATAATCAAATTGCAAATATTGCCAAAGAAGATATTTTTAAAAATCCATTTATTTCCATGTATAATTCATTTTGATGAGAAAACCTTAACAAACAATTAAATAAAACAGATAAAAGAAAGAAAATTAAAATGCAAATGTTGTATTAGTGAATGTCAATGGCAAATTGCACTTGTTTAACCTTTGTTAGGTGCGTGTTCTTTACTCTTTTCATTGGGTGACGATCAATATAAAAGAATAATGCAATGCAAATGTTGGTGGATTGTGCTTTAACACAACATCAACTAATACTACAAAGAAAGAAACTATGAACAGAATAAGCAATAATTTAGGTAAATACAGTCTCAAATTTGCTTGCAGGCACCATGTCACAGAAATCATAATATTCCATTTTCATAAAAATACTACTCTTGAAAAAAAGCTAGGACCATATAATCTTTTTTTTTTTTTTTAAATTGAGAAATTTGATGATCTAGATTTTAAATTACAATCCTGAAAATATTTACTTTTTAATAAATGATGAGGTTAGTTCGAAAAGGATGTTTGAGATGAAAGATTTAAAGTGATCATGGTCAGAACCAGCTAAAGGAGAAAAAGGAGAAACTGGACACAAGCAAAGATCAAAGACAGAACATGAATCAGTAAATGATTAAGGTTGTCAGGAAAATGAGTCACAAATTTAACTACCTGATTAAGAGATTAAGAAATACAGAAGTTAAAGGCTTTAGTGCCAGCAGGATCAGTGGCGTTAGAGCTAATCCATTCAGTGTGATGAGCATTAAAGTCACCAATAACCGCAATATTGGCATAGGAGTATAGAGCCAACCATGTGACTATTAGAGTCTTTGTGAATCAAAGGATAGTACCCATCAACACTGAGATCAGGAGAATGAATAGCAGAATTTTATTACTCTGCTATTATTTTCTGGCTAATTTTGAAAAATGCCACCTAAGCAATGAGCCATGCAATTTTCTTAATCCTGTTAATTACCCTTAAGTTGCAACATTTTTAGTTTTTTAGTTACTTGGTTTTTGAAATCAATATTTACTTATTTTTTGGTACATGCAGCAGTTTGATAGTTCAAATTGTTACTCTTGTTCCTTAAAAAAATGGCCAAGGTAATTAAAACTGTCTAAGAATTCCAGTTTGCAACTTGCAACAATTATTTTGAAACCAAAAAGAACACAATTTTTTTATATTTGTTTTAGCTTGAAAACTATACAAACTGTTTTCTTGTTGTTGAAAAACAATAATTAACAAGGCCTTGTCATCAATTACATTCAATATTTTTTGCCGAAAGGACCAAGATAAGTATAAGTACATCAGTGTAAGCATAAGAATATGTAGAAAAATCCTACATATGCATCCAACATCATTCATATGTGAAATTATAAAAACCAATTTATTAGCGTAAAATTATCAACATAGCCTAAAAAATTAGTAGTGTATAATTTAAAAAACAACAGTTATAAAAATAGTACCAGAATAATGTAATGATACAAATTTTGAAACTAAGATCAGTTGACTTTATTTTCTGCTAACTGATTCACATTTTTTAGTGACTGTACAAAAATAAAAGCAAGCTCATGATGTAACTAGTTTTTATAGTAATACTAGTTTTTACCTCCTGATATTAGCATTTTTAAAATTTTATGAAGATTGTAAAATTATACATGGTGTCATGTTGAACTTTAAAGTCTAATTCAATGGTTCAATTTTGAATTATTGATAAAAAAAGATGATCAAATCAGAAAAATTGCATCAAAAGCCCTATGTTACAAAGATTTAACAAAACAATAATTATTGAGTCTTACAAAGTGTTCTATTACAAAAAAAGTTCTTAAGTATGGTTAATTTTCCACTCTATTTGAGCATATTAAAAAATCAGCTGCGATTTTTACATTGTTTGCATATTGTAAAAAAATATTAACGACTTTAACAAATATATATACTCTCTATGATAAGATGTTTATTAAGAATACAAGTTATGGTGTTCTTATGGCTTTTTCATCAAAATTTATATGACCAGTCGGTACACTTATGTATTTCTTTTAATGGAATTATTTTTGTACATTCAGTTGATAGTAGATTTATGTTTCATTTTTTTTGGAAAGAATGAAACAAGTCTGAAAAAAAAATCCAAATTCATGATTTTAACTGAAACAAGCTGTAAAGTTTAAGTTACTGTTAGATTACAATCAACTTCTGAACATAAGAATTATAAGAACAACTAATATGTAAAGCCGATTTTACATGTAGTAAAGGATAATTACTAATTTAAAAAAAAGAAAATAACATACTAAAATTAACACATTTAAAAATAGAGGATAGTATATTAAAATGGTATGAATTAATTGAAATAATGTAAAAATATCTTCTTTTTTTTTAATTTGTTTTAATTCTTTATTTATTTTTAGTTTATTTTAACTTAATGATAACCAAAACAAGACAAAACCCTTTTCTTAAAAAAAATTTTTTGCCATCCTCAGAACACACATTCTTACCTTTTGCAGCTTGAAGCTTCTTTTTAACACGTTTCAAAGCTTGAAGTTTACTATGCAATTAGAAATTTAGCAGTTCTAAATAAGAAAATTATTTTTATAACTGGCAATCATTTGAAGAGCATTTTTCTAAAAGGCGCTAAGTCACATTTTTATTGTTTTGAGAAAAACATGAAAAATTAGTTGTCTGGCGAAGATTTTTCTAATATCTATAATTTTGTAATCGTAAATAAAGATGATGAACAAATTTTTTATTGATACTAGCATTGTTAGATTTGTATGTTAATCAATAAAAAGTTCAAATGTTGAAAAAACTCAATTTTTGAAAAAATGGACTTTGCGCCTTTTAAAAAAACACTCTTCAATTGTGTTTGTAGAATTTCTTGGTCTACAAATTGCCTATATAATAAAAGTCTCACAATCTCACACAAGTTCTATATTTAAGCTTCTTCCAGAAGTTGTATTGTTTTCTTTAAGATTTTATAGTTAGCAGGTGTGTGAGACAGAAAGGCACATCTACTCCTTAAAGTGTTAATTTCTTTGTGTTAAATAATTACTTAGCAAAAGAAATGTTAAATTCATCTTCCCGGCTGTCTTCTCAACCAACCCATAGTTTTCAATTTTCCCTCTTAGTAGATGGATTACATAGTATAACACAAAGTAAATTGACTTTATAATAATACCAACAAATAAAATAATATTTTATTTGTTGGTATTATTATAAAGGTATTATTATGTTGGTATGATTATGATGATCATGATGATGATGATGATATTGTGATGATGATCATGATGATGATAATGATGATGATGATCATGATAATGATATTATAATGATGATGATCATGATGATGATGATGATAAGTATGATCATGATGATGATGTTGAGATGATGATCATGATAATGATCATGATGATGATGATGATGGTGATGATGATGACGATGAGAAATAACAATAATATATTTATAAGGAATATTAATAGTAATGCAGCCGCGGTCACAAACCCCGGCCCCAGCTATGTTTTATCAAACATGGCCAAATATCAACCCCAGTCGCATACTATGCACAATGTTTCAGGTTTAATCCTTGAGATACAGCTTTAAAAACCATTTCTTATTCAAGTATTGTTATTTTTGTATACCTATATGTGTTTAGTTTTTACAAAGCAACATACCTGATTATAGGAGAATTCTCAAGAAAAACATGTTAGGCCTTGCTCTGTTTTTTGTTTTTGTTTTTTGTCATTTTTTTAGAAATGCTTTCTGCTATCTCTAAAGCCATGTTTTAAATCCTCATTTTCAAATGAATTTTTAGAATAAAGTAAAATTAATTGTACTGAAAACATATTGAAAAACCTTAATAAGGACATGCCAATTGCAATAAGTGAATATCAATAGCAAAAGTAAAGGTTAATGACATGTGTGATTATGAATTTTAATCCTTTATGGTTTAAAAGAAGTTGTGCATAAATAAATTGTAGATGTAACCAAGATGTAGAATTTGCATGTGTAGTTTCAAATTAAGTATCAGTAATAAGTCATGAGTTGGGGTGGAAGAGAAAGTAGAAGAAACTAAAAGCATGGTATCTTTTTTGACAAACAAACACTTCAAATTGAAAAATCTTGTTCTTTTGAAGCACCTTTAAAAATTCTGAAATCTATTTAATTTTACATTGTTCCTGCCTGCACTTTTAATGTGGACTTTAAAGGTTGTTGTGTCACACTATTCACTTAAATCATGTATTTGCTTGAGTTGTTTAAAGTCATTTTTACAGCTAGTGAAGTTATTAAAGGTTTTTCATTGAAGAAAATATAGCTGTTTATTAAACTTTAGATTGTATCTTTATTTTAAATATGTGTTAAATAAGGAAGTTACATCATAACGTTTACAATTTACCCTTACATTACCAATTACAAGGAAGTTACACCATAATTAAGAAAGTTACACAAAGTTACACCAGCTATCACCAATTTTTTGTCTCCTATTATGAGTCTATGAATCATATACTTCAAGAGGGATGGATATTCTAATTTGTTATCGGAATGAGTCCTCATGCTTTATTTAAACTCATTATTTAGATTCAAAATTTTTAAAACAACCTAATGCTGAAAATTTAAGCACAGATTTAGGTAAAGCATTAAAGGAATTGCTGCCAAAAAAATTGCTTTAACTCTCGATGGATAAAAAAAAAATAATAATAAAAGTAATAACCAGAAAGTTCTAAATCTTTTTAACAAACAACGTTCTAGCTCCAAGCATATTAGGACTTTTCGGAGCCCAGGACTATTTTAAAGCAGGAGACCTTTTTCCATGTTATTCTTCTAAGATTTTTTTTTCAGAGTTTCTTTTGATTTTATGTTTGTCTGTTTGAATTGCCCTCAAAGCTACTTTAGTCAGGGCTACAGTCTCCTCTAGCCCCCACCTTAATCCAGCTCTGGCTCCAAGTTGCCATTGCTACTTAGTATTGGAAATTGTGGGCTGTATGTGATTTAAGGTGTATTATCTTCTGGTGTTGAATTGATATATTCTATGGTACCATAGAACTTAAAAATAGCGATTTTTTTTTTAAACATCTTTGCTTCCAACAAGGATGCAGGCAACCACTAATTAAGGTTAGAAGTTACTGGAAGAGAAAAGATGAAGATTGTAGAGCAAGATAACAATTGATGGACGACTTAAAGGATTACAAATTAAATGAATCAGGAAAGCAAGATGAAGGAAGCGAATTCCAAAGAACTGATGTTTGAGGAAAAAATCTAGACAAATAAGCGTTTTTGGAGCACAAAGGACTGTCACAGAAAAAGGATGAGACTTAATTAAATGAAAAATTGCTCTTTAGAGCAGTGCCCATTATAGTATTTGTAGAAAAGAGAAAGAGAAGCAACGTTACGACGATGTGATAACGGTTGGCGGTTGGCTGCAAGAGCAGGTCCAACTATGTTTACAAAAGACAAGGAGCATCATTAGAAGATCCACCCCAGATATGGCAACAGTATTCTTATAAGACCGGATTTGAGATTTATTGAGATAGAGAATAGAATCCAAAGTAGGAAAGTGTTGAGCTCGATAAAGAGATGCAACCTTAGCAGATACTAATTTTGCAACCGGTTTGATATATGGTTTCCAAGAAAGATCGTAAGTAAGAGTTAATCCTATAAGATGAAGAGTAGATGACTCATCAAGTACATTACCGTTCATAATTATAGGAAGATCTAACTTATTGTGATAACGATTGACTGAAAAAAATTGAGTTTTAACTGTATTGAAGTTCACCAGCCACTGTGAGCCCCATGCTGTGGCAGAAGTGAGATCTTTTTCAAGCTCAAATGCCCCCTCCAAGCAATCAGAGGGTTTGGTTTCTTATCACAACAAGAATAAATGGTAGTATCATCAGCAAACAATGCCACCTTAGATGTGAGAATATCTGAAAAAATGTTAATGTAAATTAAAAAGAGTATTGGGCCAAGGATAGAACCTTGAGGAACCTCTGAAGTTACAGAGTAAAAAGAAGAGTGCTGTCCATCGAGGACAATTTTTATACTACAATTGGAAAGAAGGGATTCAATAATCTAAAGATGTTGCCAGATACACCATAAGAAGAAAGCTTATGGAGAAGACCAGCATGCCAAACTTTATCAAAAGCTTTTGAAATGTCAAGAGCGATGGCCTTAACCTCTCCACCTTCATCTAATGCACAATAAAACCTATCGAGTATTACTGTTAGCAAATCAGCTGTAGAACGAGAAGATTGAAATCTATATTGATGGTCAGAAAGTAATTTATTAGATTCAAGATGAGAAATTAAGTGTTTGTTAATTAAAGATTCAAAAACCTTGCTTATGATAGGAAGAAGAATAATGGGAGGGTAGTTAGAAAAATCGGATCGCCTTCCAGAATTTTTGAAAATAAGGATAACAGATGCCGCTTTCCAGCAGGCTGGAAAACAAGATTCTGATAAGCACTTGTTAAATAGTTTTGAGAGTATAGACGACAGCTCCGGAGAACAATTCTGCAAGACAATAATAGGTATGTTGTCCTTTTTACAGTGGTTTCTAGCAGTAATAAACAGACGTTTGTTTTCTGGAAAATTGTTTTGCTGATAGATATGGAAGTAGCAGTTTTGATTGGCAATCGCAGCAGCACAGTGTGAGGAAAACCATGGAGGATAGTGAGGCTTAACCTGGAATTGTCGAGAGGGAACAAAAGATTCCATGCCAGCCTGAATCCACAAAGTTGTGTAAGAAGCACATTTGTCGACAGGAAGACAAAAGAATTCTAGCCAAGGGCCATCGCGAAGAAAATCACAGAAAGAGTCCGAGTCAACTGTGAGGTAGTTGTAAGAGGTACGATAATAGGGGGTGGTGATGAAGAAGAACGAGATATTAGGTTTAGAGAGATCAAACTGTGAGCAGAAGCACCTAAGGGTGAATGTGGAGAAACTGAGCACTGACTAAGATTAGAAACAAGATATAAGTCAAGTAGAGAAGGTAAATGATTCAGGCTGTCTGGAAAGTGAGTTGAAAGTTGACTATTTGAGTTAAGGATTGAGAAAGGCAAAAGTTGTTGGCTTTAATGCTTTCAGAATCACTGACACTAGAGCCAAGCCATTCAGAGTGGTGAGCATTAAAGTCACCAACAACAGCTATTATAGCTGATGGAGAGAGGGCTTGGTCAATATGATCAGAATAACGTCAAAAAAAGTGCAGTCTTGAGATAAAGGAGAGCGATATAGAACAAATAGAACGGCAATACAGTGAAGTGGTGCTAAACAAAAGCACATGAAATAATAGTCTGTGGATTCAAACCTAATTTTACGACAAATGGGCGAATTCTTACGAATGTAAATGCCCAGGCCAAGCATGTGACTATTAGAGTCTTTACGAATTAAAGGAAGATAACCATCAACACTAAGATCGCAAGATGAGCCAGCTGAACTTAAATTAGTCTCACAAAGTGCAAGTAGGTCTGGTTAACTTTGCAAGAGATAAGACTCAGCAGAAGAAAAGTTACTTCGAAGCCCATGAATATTAGTGACTGATGGGTTTTGAGAACTTGGTGATGATGATGGTATTTTGTGTTTTATGGTTTTTGGTACTTTATTTATTTTTAAATTTGTTGAAGAACTTGACTCAAAGCATAGATTATACTCAGAACACTGTTTAATAGCCCAAGCAATCGCCTCATTATTATTAATAAACCCTAAGCTGTAACAAAGGGCTCCAAATGTGGCCTCTGCAATGCACACCAAAAGTACAAACAGGGACATCATCCATGCGCAACATTGCACTGTTAATTCTTTGATATTTTTTAAGTGTTGATGGAATTAGCCCTTCTGAGAGCTACCACAGAGTTCAGGAAACCTGATTACCAGCTGGCCTCAGAACCATAAAACTGAGTTTTAGAGCTGTGCCCTCATTAGGAGATAATAGAATGAGTTGCCTAGTCATAAAAACAGAGACACAAGCAAAACATATGCATTGAGTCAAGAAGATCCAGCATTCAACATCCTAAACTGGAAACAATGTATTAAAAATACATCTGCGCCAGCCTAATAGATGAAGAAGGGGTGCGAGGCTGGTTAACAGATAGAATCTGTGTACCCCTTAAGTCTTTGCCTAGGAGGCCTTCTACAAGACAGTAACCGGTTGCATTTAACATCTGCCCAAGATGAGTATTTTTATCGAGACAGCTTTTATTTTTTTGCCAAAGATGAGTATTTTATCGAGATAGTCTTTACTCAACCAAGAGCTCAAAGGCAGGGGGTGTTTTAAGTAGGAGTTGGCATCTCCTAGCCTTTGCCCAAAAAGGCGTATCCTACAAAGCAACCTGACATAAAGCAGATTGTACTGGGTTACATGTTACCAGTAGCAGGGTAACCTGATTTGGCAAAGAGTTTGGCAAATCTTTAATGATTCACCTGCTACATAGGAGTCTAAGTGAAAACTGTTGTGAAAAGTTTCCATTGAAGTAATGATATTATAAAAATATTTTTTAGGTTTTTAAAGTTTACTGATTTTTAGTCTATATATGGTTTTTAATGTCTTCTAATGTATATTACCGTACTTACGAAATAGACAGTAAGTGAAAAAAAAATGAAAAATGACATAGGACTGAAATTTACTTCATTAACATATATTCTTTCATAGTACAAAGCAAGAAGACTATATTTATTTTCTTTCTTTCTTTAAAACATGCTAACAAATTAATAAGTAATTTTAATACATTAAAATTACTTATTAATTTGTTAGCATGTTTTAAAGAAAGAAAGAAAATAAATATAGTCTTTTTTAATTAAATCAAAAATTTTAAAAATTATTAAAACCTCAGGAAAGCTCTTTTAAAAGTTTCTGACATGTACTAAGCTGACTGGTTGGCTAAATACGTTTTTTGTTTTTTAAGAATATCTTAGAATGGAAATTTTGCAGTTACTGTCTATTTTATAAGTAGGGCCTTATAGTGTATATATGGCTTATAACCTACCACATTCTATTTTAAAACTTACTAACTACTATTCCTTCAGCTTTCTTCCTTCCATTCTTAAACACACAAGCAGCTGAAACTTAAAACTTAAATGGAGGTATCATTTATTTATTCAAAGTGTATTTTTTACTTTCTATTAGATTCTGTCCAACTCAATGGATTGAGGATTAAGCAGCTAATAGAACCATTAGTATTAAGGAAAATGTTGTTAAAGTCTATTTATATTGGGTAAGTCTTAGCCAAAGAATTAGCAAAATTCTTATCTAAAGGCCTAAATGTTGTTTGATATACTGTTAAGTCAATATAAGGACAATATGCTAATAAAAAATATGAAGTCTTCATTGATATAGCTTGGCACTTGAAAGAGTATTTAGTGGCATTCTAAAGTAATTCTACAATGCTTTTTTTCCTCAATAATACCTTAAAAAGATTTTGATTACCTTTATAAAAGAAGATATATTGAATGCTGCAACCACTTCATACCAACTTATCAAGTTTGATATGTCAAAAAAATAAAGCTTGTTGCCAGCTAATCATATACACTTTGGAACAGCAGTCAGATTTAATTTACGCTCTAAATTCGCAACAAAAAATGCAAAACACAAATTTAAAGAAGATTGTATGACTCTGCTGGTTAAACTGCGAAAGAAATCCTTTGAAGTATATGTTAGTGCCAAATATAGCATGTCTATTCCCAAATAATATGGTTAATAACAAAGAAATTAGACTTGCTGGTTTTGGCCAGCTATTTGATTAGTTGTATAGATCCAAGTTGATATCTGTCCAAACTTGCGATTCTGCCAAAGATCAGTTTGAAGACTTTACAAAATCTGGTGTAACAGTAAATAAGGAAGAGTTTAGCCATAACAGTAAATAAGGAAAAGTTTAACCGACAAGTTTTTAATGCTTCATTTAAATAAGATCAAAGTTTTTAAATTCTGTATCCTAGTTTTTCCTTAATTTCATAGTCAGTGTGTTGTTGAGTGAGGTTTTAGTATCAAAAAAGAAATTTGTATTCATAATATGAAACAAACTTCTTTGATTAGTCAGCCCACTGTTTATGACCATGTAAATGCAGCAAAACAGGATGTTTACAATTTCACAATTGCTAATAAGTTAACAAAAAGTCGCAAGATAACTCATTCTCGATATATGCAATATTAGGATAAAAATAAAAGGGAAAATGGTTCTACTAAAAAATATGAGAAAAAAGATATTCAGTTGTGTATTGTTGCTCTAAACAAAGAAATTGAACAATTGAGCATTCAAACAAAATTAACTGATTTCATGGTTAAACCCAATGCTTTTAGATGAAAAGTACCAGAAAAGCAATTTATTAGCAATTATTGAATAGCTGAATAATGCTATTGTAAAATTTGTATTGATATTGAAATGCTGGATAATGCTATTGTAAAATAATAGAAAGATATTATATTAATGTAAGATAATAGACAAGTACTATATTATTGTATGATAATAGACAAATATTATATTATTGTAAGATAGTAGACAAATATTATATTATTGTAAGATAAGAGACAGATTAAAAAAAAATTAGTTTGATTTTGATTTTTTTTTTTTTTGTCTTAATAATTCAAGTTGAAATTATGTATTTTCATCTAAGTCATTTCATATCTTGAAAGAAAGTTTATTTTTATTTCAGTAGAGTAGTTTTTTTGTATATATTTTTGTTCAAAATTTTTTGTATATATTTCTGTTCAAAATTTTTGAATTAGTTACTTTAATGATTCAAACAAAAGATTTAACAATTCACAGGAATGCACAATGTTATATTTGATAGTTTTGTAATTAGAGTTAGGTTAATGCACCTAGTGCTTGCCATTCTCTATTTATTTGTAAGTACACTGTATTTAAAAATAAATAGCAAATAGAAAGTACACTATTTGTATTTAAAAATAAACGGTGCATACAAAGTAAAAAAGATTTGTGTTATCTTTAACCGAGTTCCCATGAACTTTTTTTGAAACTCAATTGTTTTTAAAAAAACAATACAAAAAACAACTGATACAAGAAAGTTTTTGCTTTTATTAATTTTTTTTTTTTTTTTTTCAGCTAAAGCGACTTGTAAACAAGAACTTCAGGTAGTTTTTCATGATTTTTATTGATTGAAAATATTTTTAACTTTTGTCATTGTAACACAGTTTTGCTATACTTAAATAGTATACAATCTGATGATGATGATGATGATGATGATGATGATGATGATGATGATGATGATGATGATGATGATGATGATGATGATGATGATGATGATGATGATGATGATGATTATGATGATGATGATGATGATGATGATGATGATGATGATGATGATGATGATGATGATGATGATGATGATGATGATGATGATGATGATGATGATGATTCATTTTTTTTAGAATTTTAATTTGGTTACTTCAAAAAATGTTATTAATGGTCTTAAAGCGTTTTCTTACAAACCAAAAAGGTCAGGTTATATCAAGGTAATTACTTTTAAGTACTATTAAACACATATAGGATTTTTTTTTTCTGTTTTTATTAGTTTTTTATTTATTAAAAAATTTAGAATGACAATGATCAGAATGAAAATCAAGTTTGTAAACGTCAAAAACTTTCAGATGGAGGTATATTATCTCAAGTGAACACATTTCAAAGTTTACGTGCACAAAACAGCTTTTATGATGATTTTTCTGTTTCTAATCTTTTTGATGATATTACCACAGACCAAAGTAAGAGACATTTAAAAAATATATATGTTAACATAAAAATAAAACAAGGTGGTTTGGTTTTTAAAACTAAAACACTTGGTTATTATAGTAATTATTATCTAAAAGTATAGATATAGTTTAAAAGGTTTAATATTTTATTGTTAAGAATTGACTGATGTTGAGGAAACAATTGACCAATTTGGAAGATTTGAGGAAGATTTTTATAAAGATACTATGGTAAAAGTTGATCAATCACAAATGGTTCCTGTGCTAAATAAATTTGACAATGATAAAGATTATTTTTCAAGTATGAACTTGGTGACAAGAGCTTTTTTTCTCAACCACTCGACTACATCAGTAAAGGCTAATTTACTACCAAATCGAATGAATAATTCTAATTGTAGTTTAACTTCAAAGACACTAATACCAGAACCAACAACATCACATAGTGATGCAAAAATGTTGAAGATACCCAATAAAAAGGCTAAACTGTCAAAGCTTTGTTACAACATAACAAATACTTGTAATAATAGCCATATAAACCCAAGTTTTATTTTTGATAGCAAATATTCTAGAAATATTGAAGATCATTCAGAGTACTTGAACAGCTTATCTAGTATGTCTCATGAGACAAACTTTTCGTTTCAAAAAAAAATTAGTCTTGCTGAAACCAAGCATTTAAATGATTGTAAATTATCTAATATTCCGACAAAAAATCCGATACCACATTGCGGATATATTAAAACATCCAACTTAATGCATGTTGATGGTGATTGTGAAGACAATAAAAAAATACTTGAAAAAACAAGAGCGAACTCCTTCAATGTAATCCATGAAAACAGTCAACAAACTGACAGTCAATATGAAGTAAAAAATCCGCTTATATTAGATAATAATAAAAAAAAAATTTTGGAATCTTTAAATACAATTCATAACGCACAATTAGAGAACAAAGATTTTTCATCTGGTTTTGAAAAAATTGAAACTCCAACTGTAAATAAGCTGCAAAAAACTGATATAAATGTTTTTGATGAAACTGAGTTTAAAATATCTGATGAAAATAGGGGTTCAAAGCAATTGGTTTCAAAAAGTATATCAAATGATTGTTCATATCCTCAATTAAGCAAAAGTTTGTCCTCAACTGATTATTCGCATGCTAAACGGAAATTATATTTTTCAAAAAAAGAGAAAGAAAGTATCACTGAAAACTGGCAGAGTTCGATTTTCAAGATTAACAACCAGGTTCAGTTTGGAAATATGGTGCAAAAGCTTCAAGAGTGAGTTTTTTAGTAATAGATTTTACTGGTACAATTTATATATTATGTACCAAGTTTTGAAAATAGTTTGTATTTTTTCTACAATAATTCTCTATAAGGAAAAAGAAAAATTTTTTATGTTGTGTATACACTTTTTTATGTGGCGTACAAACCTTTTATGTGGTGGACCACATTTTTATGTTCCAACAGTTTGTTTTAAAGAATTGTGACTGTGGCCTAGTTTTATGCAGTGGCACTTAAAAATCATGTTATTATTATTAGTAATCTAAATGTAGTTATTACTATTTTAGTTAAAATTTTATCCACTTATATATTATATATAGTTATGTATTACTTTTATATTTCCGAAATAAACTATAATTCGATACCCAGCAAACAATGTTTGTGGATTTGCAGTGGACCTACATAGGCATTTCAGAAGTTTATTGGAGTTTTGCTTATGGGTTACTTAGTGGACCATTAGTGGCAGCTCCTATAAATGGCATGCCGATAATTTTTTCGACATGTTAATAGTGGGTAGTTGTTGGCTAGCCACTTTTGGCGCTGCCACTAATGGTCCACTAATTAACTAATTAAAACCTGTTGGCCTCTTTAATCCACAGCATCGTATTTAGGAATCAACTCTTTTTATTAATGTATTATAACTTGTGATGACATTTTTATACTTTTTTTTTGTATATATATTCACGAGTAGCAAACAATATTGGGGCTATATTGTTTTTAATTTACATACTGTAAATAATATTTTGCCAATATTGTTTGCTCGGGTTTATATGTTTTTCTCTGGAATTTTATTTTTTTCATTTTTTTTTTAGCAATCCTGACGACAACTTTGATTTTATTGACATGTAAAGAAATTATTTGTGAATATGTCTCTAACGAATCATGCTAGTTACACAAAAAGTTTAGTCTTTTCCGAACTCGAAGTGTTGTGTTTATTATGATAGAGCAAAATCAATAACTAAAACTTTACTTAGACTGCTTATATCATTGAATAGCTCGCTTTACATTCTTTATAATTTAACAATAAATCAATTCTAAAAAATAAAAAAATTCTTGTAATTTTTAGTACTAAGTTAGCTATATCTTTAGGCGTATGAATAGAACTTTTAATTTTATAGTTACCCATTATTATTTTTAAATCTTAATTGATTATGTAAAATGTTCCGATTAGTTGGTATATTATTACGTATGTAATGACTATTATGTTTTATGTAGTTGAATTTACTTTTCTTGTTTTTTATTAAGGTGCTTTTAAAAAACCTAATTTTCTAATCACAGAGCCTGGCAAAAGAGAATTTATGAAAGAATTTTGCGCCAACTTTCTCACCGACATCGTTCTCTGTACCTCCTTAGGCAAAAGCTTTAACCACTACTCTAGAATCAAAACGTCCGAGGCTCGATGCCATATAAGCAACGCCGGTAAAGCAAGCAGCGTAAACTTCTTCATTAAATGCTTTTTCACGGGGTTTAGTGATAGGACGGTTAGGCTTACTTGGTGGGTCCTAATATTTAGTATTAACAAAAAGATCTTTTATTTTTTTTCCTTTTATAGTCATTAGCTTCTTTTCAAAATTCGAAAAATATGTTTTTTATAACGTGTTTATTAGAATGACTCTGTTTATCATTTTAGTTAATAAAATAAAACATTTTTTACTGTCTAGAATACTTAACAGTTAAAATTTAAGTTAGATTTGTTAGTAAAAAAAAAAACCAAAAGTTTGAAATGATTGCGATAAAAAATATTAATTAAAACAAAAAATAATAACACCAACACTACAAGTCCCAGTCGGTGCTACAGTGCCTGTAGTTTACTGTGATTTAAATAAAAATGAATTGGTTTTCTTTCTTAACGTGCTTAAAAGCCCCTAATATGAGTCCAGGTATAAAACAAAAAAATGTCGCGAATTTCGCAAACCTTTTTATACATTTTCAAATTATTTTTTTTCAGCAACTACAGCGCTGCGGTTAGCGCGCATGCCTCAGAAACTAGAGATCCCCGGTTCAACGATCCGTCTCTAGTAAAGCTTAACAACGTCGTAAGGAAGGAGGCGTGAACTTCTTTTCAAATGCTCTTCCGCGATGCTCTGTAATAAGATCGTAAGGACTTCTAAAATAATCACCAAAGCACCTAAAATAATTAATTTAAATTAAAAAAAACTGCGGACCAAAAAATCCATATTTTTGAGATTTGTAAAGGTCAATCTATCTATAATTAGCAACAATCCAAAATAAAATTAGGATGTTTTAAAATTTTATTTTATTTTTTCATAACAAAAACCTCTATATTTATTTAATTTAAGCCATTTTTTTAGAAATGTAAAAGATATCTCATATTGCCTACTCTCCCTATATATTTTTATGATTGTCAGAGGCAATTTAAATAACTTCCTGAAAAATTCAGTTGTCTAAACTTGGCCCGTTGTCATTAATGTCCGCCAAGCTATTATTATGCTTATCTTCCTACCATTTTTAGTTTATCTAAGGTTCTGGCACGGAAAAAATAAAAAATTGGTATAAATAAAATTTAAAATGAAAATTGTTTTGGAAATATAGTTTTGGGCGTTTTCTGACCTCTTTGAGGCACTGGGCGGCGCTATAAATTGCAAATGCGCATTAAAAGCTTATTTGAATACGCATCGTTTTGGTATGCATGTTTGCCATTTTATCGTGTCGAACACGCTTTAAAAAAACGCTTCAAATGCCTATGAAATCGAAAATCATTTTTTATCATTTTTTATTTTTTTGGTTTATTATTTTCTTTTTTGGTTTACTTTCTTTGTTTCTTGCTGCTCATTTTGTCTTTACCGCCATCATTAATAAGACAAACACCAAAGAACCTAATTTTTTTAAAACACTAATTGACTGGATATCTAAAAGGAAAGATTATTAATAACATGAAAATTTCAAACCTTTTTTTATTTTATACAATTTTTATCAATAACAACTTTAATATTATACATATCAATAACTACTTTAACATAGATTAAGATCCCACGTTAACACTGATAAACAAATTAAAAAAATTTGTGGAAATCTTGTTAACTAGGTAGTTTTTTAAGACAAATAAATATGTTAATTTCAAATATGCAAACCATTTTTTACCATTACGTCAAGTTGTAAAGATATTTGGGTTTAAATCTTAAGTATTTGGGTTAAAGTCCCTAATATTGTATTATTGGTGAGAAACATTTTGTTAAAAATTTTTTTAAATTCTTAAGCATTTTATTACATACTTTTTTTGTCAATAAATTTTAAGGAAAAATTTATCTTTTCTAAAATCTCTATGAAAATACGCTTCTTTTGTGACCCAGGTTGACATAACTTTTGAATAACTTTTTTTTCAACAATATTAAGGACTTTACCCCAAATACTAAAGATTTGAACCCAAATATCTTTAAAACTTGACGTGGTGGTAAAAAAATGGTTTGCATATTTGAAATCAGCATATGTAATTTGTCTTAAAAAACCACCTAGTTAACAAGATTTCCACACAAAAATTTTATTTGTTTATCAGTGTAATTTGTTAAAATTTTGATTATGGAGTTTACTGAAAGGCTTTGGTGCCAAATTTGAAAAAGAAATTCGGCTTAAAATTTTTTGCTTTTTGCTATTGCAAAATTTATTTTTACATTCAGTTAAATTCAAATGTTTTTTTCAATTAAAGAAGAAAATAATTATAATATACATTACATGTTTTATGTAAATCATCTAATCTATTTTCTCGTGCAGAGGCCGTGTTTGTCAAGGTTCAAGTTTCAGAGTTGAAGAGTCGAGAGAATAAAAAAACAGGTGAATATTTAGCACAATTACATATTTTTCACAACCTTTAATCTTAGGGTTAGAGTTTATAATGTTCGTCATTCGAAATTTTTCAATAAGCGTTAGTGTTCTTTTGTTTATGTTAGTTTAAAAACATTAGAGTTTTAAATATTGATTAACTTAAATTCTCATTATTACTGCAATTTAGCGCCTCACAGGTAAAGATACCAAGTCTTAGTTTCTAGTTACGAAGATATTTGAATCAGTATCTTTTTAAAGGACGGATTTGCTCAAAACTTATTTTTGAGAAAACTAAAAAAACTTTTTATATCTTTTTCTAATAAACATACAGGACTTTTGTAAGTATGAATTGTACTTTTTAAGTATGCAAGCAAAACTAACATTTCAATGGACTTCGATAATTTATATAATTTTTTCTTAATGGTAATTGTTTCAAGCTTCAAAAAATTTGCTCTTTTAAAAAAAATTAAAATAAATGAAAATAAATTGAAACTCTTAAAAACAACAACATTAAAACAATGTTTTAACATGTAAGCAATCAATATAAAACAATGTTTTAACATGTAAGAAATCAATGTAATACAATAATATAAGGTAATGACTAAAACTGCTATCAGTAAGCAATTAGTTTACATCTTGTAGAATAGTGAATTTAAAAAGAAAAAAGTTGACAAATATATTAATTGTTTCTATCTTTTCCTATATATATGAATATATATATATATATATATATATATATATATATATATATATGTATATGTATATATATATAAATATATAAACATATATTTATATATATACATATATATTTATATTTATATATATATGTATATATATATATATATATATATATATATATATATATATGTATATAAATATATATATATATATATATGTATATATATATATATATATATATATATATATATATATATATATATATATATATATATATATATGTATATATATAAATATATATATATATATATATATATACATATATACATATATATATATATACATATATATATATATATATATATATATATATATATATATATATATATATATATATATATATATATATATATATATTCATATATATACATATATATATATATATATATATATATATATAGATACATATATATATATATATATATATATATATATATATATATATATATATATATATATATATATATATATACATATATATATATATACATATATATATATATATATATATTTATATATATATACACATATATATATGTATATATATATATGTATATATATATATATATATATATATATACATATATATATATATATATATATATATATATATATATATATATACATATATAAATACATATATATATGTATATATATATATATATATATATATATATATATATATATATATATATATATATATATATATATATATATATATATATATATATACATATATAAATATAGACATTTTGGTGTTATTTTGTTCAAAACATTAAGCCAATATTGATATAAATATTACACAAATGTTGCTTGCCAGTAGGGAACTTATACAACTATCTGTTGCGATATTTCTGTTAGTATTTCAAGCTAACAATAAGTACTGACTCACGGTAGGTGTGGAAACGGCCCTAGTTATTTTTTATAAAAAAAAGTTCATGTAAAGTTCAACTGAAAATTAATTTTTAATGACTTGTTTATTACTGTGATTGGTTTTAGTTATTATGAATTGTCAATCCAGAACTTTTAAAAATGCTTATATAGCAAAGCTTTTGAATATTTATGAAACAAATGGTTTAGACCCATCAGAAGTCAACAAAGCTCTGCAAAGCCCATCATCGGATGATGCTTCTTCCGTCATGGGAGACAAAAAAAGTATACATAAAAGTATGAATCCGCATGTAAATTATATGGAATGCATTCGCTGCAAATTATAGCTTTCTTATAGATTTGAAAAATGGGTTTGCTATTTATTGTTACCCAACGTCCGCACTAGGACTTGAGCAGCCTGTGTCAGAATAACACGATAAAAATGTCTGAAATAGTTAATTTAGTAGTAGAAATCAAATAAGAGAAAATAAATGAGATGTTGATCAAAATAAATGAGATGAAACATTAAAAGTCAGTTGATAAAAGGCGTTCCGTTTATCATGGTGGCATCAAACTGCCAAAACAAAATGAAATATCATACATTTCTTTTGACTGTGCACAGTAAACTGTATTTTGAGTATGATTCATCACTACCTTGTTAAACATGAAAATTCCATCAAAGATATTTTTCCATGCCGACAACTTCGTATGGGAAAAATAAAAAAAATATTGTAATGCAGTTATTTTTTTAAAGAGACCAAATAACGAATATTATGTTCCTGCCTGTTAGTCACACGAAGTTCTCTCTAGATGCAAAATTCGGGATTCTGAAATCCAAGTTTTGGAGAAGTGAAGCAACTTTAATCAAAGAGTTTGCAGCATAGTAGCTAGTACTCCAATTTCAAAATAAAATAAATTAGTCATCGTTGTTGACGAGAATGATACAATTTTTTTGCCAACATCTGATTTGCAAGAACAGCTTTTATCCAATTTTAAAACAATTCCTAAGCTCAACCAATGGCACTCTTTCACATTTTAATTTGATAAACCTGGAGCGATTGTTTGCAAAAATGATTCCTACAGTACCGATTTTGGATTCCATATATGGCAACACCAACTTATCTCAGAATTAACCATGCCACTAATATCACATCATAAACCTCTCTTAGCAGAAAGACTATGGTACCTGTACAATAGCATCCGAGTTTTTGTTCCAGAAGGCGGAAAGATTTTATTCGCCCAAAGCCACAAGTTGACAAAATAAAGTTTGTTCAGGTTTTTAATTTTTTAACCTATGATCATTAAGAGAATTAAAATACGGATCTGACATAATAGTTAGGTTTTGAATAATAAAAACTTTTAACTTATTAATTTACTTAATTTTTTTTTTTTTTATTTGCTAGGTGAGAGCAACAAATGTTTGCAAAATAGTTCAAGAAACGGCTGACAATTTAGTTTTTTTGATGGGTTTGCCTCCAGTTAAAAGAAAACCGTCCATATTTTCTTACTACAAACAAGTTGGACCTATAAATAAAATGCTAAAAACAGTTTCAGTTTCCTCAAAAGGAAAGGGAGATACAAAACTTGGTATTTAATTATGAGTTACAACCTTTTTTATTATTTGAGTTTTGTTTCTATTTTTTTATTTGAAAGAGTTTTACAGTAATATTTTTTTTAAATGAAACTTTGTACCAGTAATCTAAACTTTATTATGTATTTAAAAACATAAAAAACCAACAAACTTCTTCATCAACTAACTTCTTCATCAACTAACTTCTTCATCAAATAACTTCTTCATCAAACTGAATTTATAACATTTTTAATTATGCGAACTTTCAACTTTAATTTTTTCAAAAAGGCCATACCTGTTATTGCCCTGGACAAAAACTTGGTCAAAAATAAAGATATCAAGTTCATTTTTTTTATTATTATTCAGTGGTGCTAATAATTCCATTTCTAAGACTTGATTCCTTTTCCTGTGAGGCGCCTCATTTTTAGATTTTAGATTTCTTTTTTTTTGCCATAAATTGTTGTTGCTTTTTTTTAAGCGTATATTTTTTCGCTTAATAAATAAAAAACTATTTGGTTTCACTTGTGTTTTATCATGTTTTGAAATATTTCGAGCTAAAAAATAATCACATTTTATTACTTACTTTTTCACTTTCATTGTTAAAATGAAATGAACATGTTATGAGCATGTTATGAACATTAAAAGTTACAAAACATTTACTTTAAATCTTAAGTAAATATTTAGATAAAGTGGTAAAAAGTCTTATAACAAGTGGCAATAAATAATTTCTGTCATTACCATTTTCCAAATGTTAAATTCCTACAGCTCCAGCAAATGTAACAGATTATAAAATTCATTGTCTAACACAATAATTTTTGTATATTAAATAAATTGACAAAACTATGTTACCTTTTAACGTTCTAGTTCACAAAGACCTTTTATATGACTACCTAAGTCAGAAGGAGTGGAATTGGCTATTATATATTCAGTATTTAATATAAAATCTGTTACTTTTTATAGGCAAAGCCATTATAAATTTTTGATTTAAAGTCCACAACAACAAAAAAAGCGACACTTGGAATAATTTGTGCATCGGCTAAATGGCACATGAAAAAATCTTTTTTAAACTATTTATTTTCAAGCATAAACTATTGTTGTTTTAGGGTTAAGCAATTTAACCTAAATTTGGCATCAATTATCAATTTTGCATTATCGCTTGTATGAACACCGTTGTAGCTGGGGGACCCCTTCCCCCAGCGCAGATAGGAGATAAGGATAAGGGCCTCAATGTGTATCAATTTTTTACAGGTATGAAAAATCGTGTTAACCCCTGCGTTTGAAACCTCCCCTCTTATTAAAAACTTTTAACACCAGCAATGAGAACTGATAAAAAAAAATTATTACGCCTGACATTTTTACAGGTAAAAAAAAAGTTTTACCACTAAAACTTTTACTAAAGGGACCGTTTCCCCCTCAGATTCAAAGGCTACGGATCATCCCCCTTTCAGGTCCAGCGACTGAGAACCGTCCTCCATCAGGCCCAGAGGCTGGCGAAAAGTTTTAATTCCTACTTGTGATATTATTGAGAGTCCATGAATCTTTTTTTTTTCTTTCATTATTTAAGTGTTTGTTAAAAATTACGAAAAAGAAGTAACAATAATAAAAAATCTAAGGTAATGGGGCTTGGTGATCAGACACAACTTGTCTGATCACCAAGCCCCATTACCTTAGTGTTTTCAAACGTTTTTAAAAAACTACATATAATCGAAACGTTTTTAAATATTTGCATATAATCAAACTTCACATTTTTTTTTATTAATAATATTTTATTGTTAATTTATTGTTTAATTTACAACAACAACCATCCCAAATATCAAAAACTAAAACAGCTAGAGAAAAAACAATAGCTGCTCCATTATAACCAGAGTAGTATAAAAAGGGCGTTCTGGGACATTTTTTTTCAACTATATACTTATCCATATTTTCATATCATATTATGGTTACATCAATTTCTTAAGTGAAATCTAAGCATAAATGCAATCTAGCTTAATTGTAAAAGAAAGCATTTCCTATTACAGTAAAACTTCCAGATTGCCCAACTTGTGCATCACCAGAGTTTAATGTTACTACTAATCTTCTTCCAGCAGCAGCACTAGGCATGGAATCAGTAAAATTTATGTAAAATGAGATAGTAGTTGTAGGTTAAATTGCTCTACTTGATTGATACAATAGCCCAGATGATTCATTATTAAATGAATTAATATTATTACCGTTCCACGAAGAAAGATAAAAGTCTTCTAAACCAGATGAGGAGTATATGCATACACTACTCTGATCAAATCCAGGAAATAATGTACAATTATTTTCGTTATATGTTGTCCAAGGGCTTATAACGGAGTTAGTATTTACTAGAGAATTGTATGCTTCATACATGCGTACTCTAGATTCCCGCCAATTTCAAGATTTTCCAATTACATGCATTCTAATATACTTAAGATAAACACCTTGATTAGCTTGGGATGCAGCATCCATTAATATATATTCTTTACCATAAGTTGTATCCTCAAATCTAAATGTTTCTGAGTATAATTTAATAGATGACAAGGATTGAGGTATTGATGTAGTCATTGTAATATGGGGTTGAATCAAATATGTAACGTTTTGACTAGTTTTATTGTATAATTGAATTACTAGACTAGTACTAAATGGCATATCAAGTGTAAAGTATCCTCCTAGTGCATTAGCTGTATATGCATTACAACCTTGTAAAGAGTTTGCATAAAATGGTCCACCAACTGGTGCAAATAATAAATCACTAGCTTCAGGAATATTATTATCTCCAACACTATCTGTAGAAAGAGAATAATTTCCTATGCAAAGTGTATGATCTACATATATTCTAATAAATACCTTACCTGGAACATTATCATTATGATCTGATCCTTGGAATGCTAACCATAGTTTTCTGAGAATACCAGGACCATAAGATTGTGTAAAAACTGTTGTTGCATCAGTACCTGCATTTGGTGGAATAGTCTGTTTTTTTAATCCAAGGCACGTTAAACTTGTATATGGTATTATTCCTAATTCATTAAGACTAAGTGATTTATTATCAACATATTTTTTTGTCGCAGCATCTTGTAAGTTAGTTGGTTCTGCTACATTTATTAATTTATTAGAATTCATATTAATATTAGTAGTTGCATTATTTTGTCCATCTCTCCTAATGAACAAGCTATTATCTTGAGTTGTTGTTAAACCATCTGTAGCTACAGATGAAGTTCTATCACGACCGAATATATCGACAGGCATTTTATATATAAAAAAGAAAAAAATTACCATAGATTATAAATAATATTCTGAAAATCACATCCTTCATCTAGTTTTTTTAAAACATATAAACACAATTGTCCACAGAATGAGGTATTTCTAAATTGAACTCTTTCACTGTTATAATAAACAGGACTTTTTAAATAATCAACAATTTCAACAGGCGGTGGTAGTCCTTAAGAGTCAAAACTTAGTTTTTTATCTCCGTCTTTGTACCAGCAAATCCAGTGAAATCCTTGCGTACTTGAATCTCCTGTATTTAATATTCCACATTCTTTTCTTTGTGCATTTTTTGGTAATTGATCTCTTACAAATACACCTATAAAATGTTTTATTTTTAAATTTTTTGCTGATTTGATCAATTGAAAATTTGTTAGTGGTTCATTGGGTAAAATTATTCCTTCAACATTGACAAGTTTATAAATGTTATTTTCCATTTTTATTTATAAATCATTTTTTCTCAAAAAATAATTTTTGGGCTCCCCTACCCCCTACTCCTTGGGCTCCAATACCCCTACCTCTTTTCCTAATTGTCCTATTGTCTTATTGTCCAATGGTCTTATTGTCTTATTGCCCTATTGTCTTATTGTCTTAAAAATTCTTCGAATTTCTTTCTTTTAGTTTGTAATGTTCATATGCTAATGTGTGTATTCCATCTTCTAAAATAACTCTTTTATCGTCTTCTGCACTTAATCCTATTTTATTGATCTCTTTTGTGTAAATTTCATGTGAGTATGATCTTATTACATTCATTTTCCTAATATGATCTTTTTTATTTAATAAACAATCTTTAAAATCTTCATGTGTTATATACTTTTTAACAACATTTTTCTTTGCTCCTTTACATTTTTTGTTATCTTTTCTGTGTACTTTGTAAGAATACAACTTTGATCTGAGTCCTACAAATTCTTCAATTTGTGCTCCTCCAGTCTCATCTTTAAACATTCCTATTACTTTCTTATTAAGACCAACTTTAAATCTTACATTATTAATTGCTGGGTGCTTTGGGTTAAACTCACTTGTATCAAATTTGCTTTCAATATCTTTAGAAATATCGTCATAAAAGTCTTCTGTTTTAATTTCGTATGCTAAAGAATCTGTATCTGTGAATAATAGTTTTGAACGATCAGCATATTTTTTCTTTATGTAATCATAATGAAATTCATACATTAGAGTTTTGCTCAAATCCAATATACACATTCCTAAGTAAATTGGTTTAGCATATTTTAATTTTGTTCTTTTCATATGTATTGCGATTAAGTTTTAATCAAATATTGTTCTACTTTCAAAGTTAGGTTTTGATGCTAGTTTAATAGCTTCATTTTTGTCTGTTACTAATCTAATATCAACTCTGTTCTCAATATTCTCCATTGTTTTTCCAAATACTGAGTTGTTCATGAGTTTAAAAAAGTCTATTTCAAAATCATTCGTTGCTTTAGTTCTAAGATTTGTATTTTGTTCGATGTATTCATTGAGTCATGCTCTTTCTTCAAATTTTATTCCTCTATGAATTTTAGTAATCTTTAATCCTAATCGTTCATACAGTTTTAGATTTTCTTAATGTACTATATACTTTTTCTTATTATTCAAGTTGGGGACTAATTTTTCAACTGAATCGATATTTAATCTTTCAGGTGCAAGTGGGTAATCATTATGTTCATCATGTAGATGTTCAGGGTAATCTAAATTATGGAATTCATTTCCAGTTTTCTATTTCATTTTTGTCCATTCATTTAAAACCATGTGTTCGAAGTGGTTTACTCATTGCCCATCCATATAGATTATCAGCGTCTAGATATTGGATGAATGTTGATACTTTGCTTTTGTCATATGCCTTATCCATGTACTTTTTATTAGAAGCTCCTAATCTATTCGATATCATACTGATTCCACCTCTTATTCCTTTCTTTATCATTGGGATCATATCATAATCGCTCAACAGTTCTAATTTTACTTTTGTTTTCTTCAATGCTGCATCCCAAGCTAATCCTGGTGATGTATAATACCAAGCAGGATCTAATTTATAACAATTCATACAAACATCTCTAAAATTTTCAAAGACGTTAGTTAGTAAAAGCACATCTGAAACATTGTACAAGTCGTGATAGTCTCTAAATGTTTTGCAATGAAACTCATTCCATACAGTTTGTGCATGTGAGTAATCATCATCACTTATATCTTCATTGTTTAATTTTGAAAAGAATGATTCTTTAGGTGGTAATTGGGTTTTATTAAATTTATCAACAGAGTCTACCCAATCATATAGGTATACACCTTTTCTGAGTAACAAATCTAATTTTTTGCCTGAATATAATTTTCCGATATTTTTGCACTGGTCTCTTGCTAAATTCTCTGATAAAGCATCTAAAATAGAAGGCATAAATCTATGACTGTCTAAGAAACGAAGCTCACGTTTAACTTCAAATTTCTTACCTTCTTTAATATACTCATCGACTTTAATTTCTCTAGAAAAGCTAGTATACTTTTCTTCATTGTTTGGTATGCAACACAATTTCCCTCCTGATAATTTCTTTATAAATCAGTGAGAATCATAACCAGGTAAATTGTGAAATAGTACTGGAAAGAATTTTGGAATTTTATAATTTAAATTACAATTTTGATGAGCAGCACCTCTATATTTTCCAGTAATGTGACAGTGATCACGTACTTTATTTTTTCCAAGTTCTTCTCCACAAATGTGACATTCTGTTGCTGCATTAAAATCATGTTTGTTTTCAGTAGTAAATATCATCTTTTTAGGAAACTTAATCACATCACAAATTTTCTTAATATCTTCTTGTAGACTATTAACAAAAATTTGTGCAACATCATCTGTTTCACTACTTGCGGTAAATGTGACTGGACTGCTTTGATAAAAACTTTCATCAAAACATTTAATATAATAACAGAATGAACTTGGAATATGTTTTTAATATTGTTTAGTATAAGATTCATTTGGATTGGGTTCAAGTGTCAATTTGTTTGATAAAACCTTCAAAGTCAGCATGTACTACAAAAGGAACTCTCATTGATTTATTGTGATTATTAAATTGCATTGTGGAATTTGGTGGTGGAAGTTCGATATGTACTGAATCATGTGTTTCACAATACGATTTATGATTAGGTTCTTCAGAATTAAAATCTAACAAACAGTTTCTACAATAGTGTTTTTTGCAATGTTTATTTGATGTTTGCGATAAAAGTAATCTGCTTAAATTTTTTATTAAACAGTAATGATTCATTTCTCCATTTGAGATTAATAGTAAATCTATTAAATGTTTGCGATCATTATTCTTTGATACATGCAAAATATGAACTTCTGAATTTTCATAACCATATGCATTGACAATGATATCTGTATTGTTCTTCTCAAATTGTGTGATTTGATTTAATGATACTGGAAAATCTATTATATCCCAGTTTATTTTTTCAGCTTGATTTTTAAGCTCTTTATCTACTCTTTCATGATGATTATCTGTTGGATTTAATGCTCTTGCAATACACCACTTAAAACATTGATTATCTTCGTTCTTTATATTAATTATTGCTTTTTTAGTTGCTAAATTCTTTTCAAGTGGAAAATATGATTTAGCTTTAATAGGATTATACTCAATAATATTTATATCCATCTTTTCAACAGAAACAAATCTCCAACTTGATCCTGCTCGTTGAAAAGATGATAAATTTACTAAAATTTTCTGCTTTGATATTTCATAAAACTTATCTAAATCTGTTGTATTATGAACAACTTGATTATTCGTTTTAAATGGAGCTGATGTGATTATAGTTTCTCCTATTTTAACATCAGTACGCTCCATTTCACAATAGGTAACTATATAAACTTTAAATTTTTTATTTTCTTTTAGTACTTTTATAGCGCAATTTTGGCAGCATTTATGAAGGATAAAGCATCGTAACCTTCTATACCTTTAACTGTAAATTGTTTTGTTACATTCTTAACAGCTGATTGTGATAATTTAAATTCTATCGGATTTCTAATTCCATATTTTTGATACAAATTTGAAACTGTAGATTTTAATTCGCCAATCTTTTCATTAGCTGTTCTTTTAATTTTATCAGGAACATATGATAAAATCCAATCTGCAAGAAAATTAATCTTTTTATTTATTTATTTTCTAATTTGTGTAATAGGCTGAAAAGGTGACGGAGCTAAAATTTTTGATGATATATCTGGAACAGGCTCATCAAGTAGATACTCTGTTCTTATCTGTGTGTGCGATAACTCTCTTATGAGATCGTTTTTTCCCATATTATAATTATTTTTAATTCCTCGCTCTTTAGCGATTTTTTTAAATTCTTTTCACCGTTTTATTTTCCATTTTTATATAGTTTTATTTTCCATTTTTATATTTTTATATTATTTATATAATTTTTTTTAATTTTCATTTTCTTTATATTATTTTTCAAAATATTTTTTTCTTGTCGTATGAAAAAAATTTAAATTTTTTTATATGAAATTTAAATGCATCCCCCCATCCTCGTATTCTACAATAATAAGTAGCATTTCTATATTTCGCAATCTCTTGATCTTTTGTAATTGTCAATGTTCTATATACAAAAGGTGACGGAGCTAAAATTGTTGATGATATATCTGGAACTACTCAATATCCATTTTTTATATAGCATGATTTTTATTTTTTTAATTTTTCAGAATTTGATATTTCAATCTTATAACCATTATCAATTTTACCATCACGCATTTCAAGATATCTATATCCATGACCAGTTCCACGCATTGCACTATATAAGGATTTATATATTGTTTCTTCTCCTGTCTCCATGTTTGTTAATTTAATAGTGACTGGTTTTTCTTAATTGTTTTTAATCTTTCATGTTTTGGATCTATTTCTCTTTTCTCTTCTTTTACTAGATGTATTCTAGGTCTACCAACTGATCTTTTCTCATCAACATCTTTTACTGGATGTATTCTAGGTCATCCAACTCAGTGACGGATCCAGGATTTTTTGGTGGGGGGGGGGGGGGATGTTGATACCAAAAGGGATGGGGAGGGGTAAGTTGATACCATTTTGGTGGGGGGGGGGGGGGCGATGTTGATACCATTATAACAGCCAGACATAGCTGATGCGCCATCATAACCTTGACCTACTAAGTAAGTAAGGTCAAGACTATGTCCTTTCAGAGTTTGAATAATTAGTTCACCAAACCCTTTACCACTAAGATCATTAGCTTTCTTAAAGTTTAAAAAATTCTGTTAATAATTATATATATATATATATATATATATATATATATATATATATATATATATATATATATATATATATATATATATATATACATAATTATATATATATATATATATATATATATATATATATATATATATATATATATATATATATATATATATATATATATATATATATATATATATATATATATATATATATATATATATATATAAATGTATATATATATATATATATATATATATATATATATATATATATATACATAATTATATATATATATATATATATATATATATATATATATATATATATATATATATATATATATATATATATATATATATATATATATATATATTTATGTATATATGTATAATTATGTATATATATATATAATTATTATATGTATATATATACATATATATATAAAACATTGTTTAAACTTACCTTAAAATTTAAATGTTTTCTAAAGTTTTTGAGTGCGAAAAAAAATAAAGTACCAGAAAGTAAAATTGTGCGCCGCAATGGTATCTTTTTTGTATGGTTAAATCAAAGTGAAAAAAAAAAGAATGAAACATTTGGCATTTCTTATGGAATGATTTAAGATCAAGAGTGCAGATTATTTCAATAGTTTCAATATTTTGATTATTTCAGGGTATGTATTTTCTGGTGGGAGGATGATGCATACCCGTCATACCCCCCCCCCCTGGATCCGTCACTGATCCGACTGATCTTTTCTCAGTTACTTCTTTCACTTCAGCCATAATAGATTCTTTATCTAATAACCCATTTTCCATTGCAACCATTATCAATGTAGCGATATTGTCAGATGTTTTTGAAATGTTATTTTCTTCTAATAAACTTTTTAAACTTTTCTTTGTATAATACATTTTTTATTATATAAAGAAAAAAATTTTAAATTAAATTTCAAAAAAAATTTAATTTTTAAAAATTTAAATATTAAATTTATTACCATCTGCTTAAGTTCCATTATATTATCAGGTAATACAAGAGCATATGCTTGAGTATTTGCTGGTACAGCTGTATTAAATGTTGCTCTAATTTGTACTTGTATAGTTGATGATTTTAATGTTTCTGGTTGTTTACTAATATCAAAAACAAAGATTGGGTATAAATTTCTATAGTCAGAAGGACTTATATTGCTGTTTCCGATCAATTCATTCATTCCATAAAATTTTTCATAATCTTCAGCAGGATATCTGATATTATTATTAAGCATAATGAACATATTTTTCAAGTCACAATGATCAAATATTGAAGCATTGACAGTTTGGTCACCGTTAGCTTTATTTGTTTGAAATCCGACAACAACGTATCTAGGATTTTCAGAAGATGTATGTGAGGTCAATTCCCAATTAAATGTAGTAGCTTGTTGAACATTTGTCAGATTACACTGACGCTTTATAAAACTTACTGGAATGGCCACTTTATTTTTAATTTCATCAACAAGTCTTTTTTTTTTCTTTACTTGATGGTATCAAATTTGGCATAAGAAGTTGTATTCTATTAAGAATAACTGTTCCTGCAGCTGCACCAGCAAGCTTAAAAATTGCATTATCATCACTTTGTCTTACAAGAGTTATTGTATGTTTAAGACCACAAATAACTTTGTCGTAATCATCACGGAATCTAAAAATGTGTCTTAAAGGTACGCAAAATGAAAATGTTCCTTTTGTAGTTGGTTTCTGAATTAGGTATGATTGTCTTGTTGCAAACCTTGCTATCAGCAAGTACTGCTGTTGATGTAGTATCTTTATACCACAATTGATCTAATCCTTGCGCTAATTGAAAGTCATTTGCATAATTAAGCATTCCTAACATTGTAGTTGCTTGACCTGGAAAATAAACAGCTTCTATATCTTGGTTTGATAATTGGTATGTTATTCAACCAAATAAATGCATAAGACCATTGTTTGTAAGCGACACTGCATCTGCATTAGCATAAGCTGTTCCATCAGCTTTAACAAGTTACCCTTCAAATAAGAGATACGCTTTAGATGGAAGTGTTAACAAATCTTGTTCATTAATGTCGATTCTTATTTCTCCAGGACTATTTAGATTTGTGTCATTAGAAGGTTCATATATATGTTCTTCATATCTTTCAATTCCATAATCTATCTCTATCGGTTCTGTAAAATTAAATACTTCAGAAGTTGTCATTTTATTTTTTTATATACAATATAAAAAAAACTTTTTTTGATTGACAATTCTTAAAAACGATATAAAAAAGTTTACGAAAGCTAAATTTACGAAAGCTAAATTTACGCAAGTCTAAGTCCGCGTCCCATTTTAACTGGATCTTCTATTCTTACAGCATTTTTATTTGATACTTTGCATGGTCGACCTTTGCATGGAGCTTTTTTTACTGATCTTATTGCTGACCCCATCATCAATTTATTTCTATTTGTTGTTACTTCATCTGCATCATTTTTTAGATCATTAGATCCATAAGAAGCAGATGCTATCAAATTTGAAAGTATGTCTTTACTTTTTTCACTATTATTAGGTTGTGAAGCTATTTTTGATGACGCTTTATCAATTAATTGTTTTCGTTTTTAAACTGTAGCATTTTTAGCAGCTTCTATCGCTGAGTTTGAAAGTTCTTTTCCTGCTGATTTAGCAGCAGTTATTGCAGTTTTTCCTAAATCAGTAGCAGCCATCTTATTCAACATAGCTGATGACACTCTTGTTACATTTGACGCTTTTATTCGTTTAAATAAATCTCTTATGGTTTCGAATATACCACTTCCTCCAACAACATGTTTCTTTATATATCTCTTATTATTAACGATTAGCATTTTTATGTCCTATATATTTTTTTTATATTCACTGAGATATAATTATGAAAGATTTTGAAGTGCTTTATACTGTGAACTATCTATTATACCTTGTCTTAATAATTCATCACAAATTGCAACACCTTCATTTCTTGCTCCAGTGTTACCTGCTTTCCATGCAGCTATACATAAATAAAGCTTTTCAACTAATGCATCAGGGTCACTATGAAGGATTATAGGTTGTACTCTACATCCAATTCCTTTTCCTCTTGATTCGCGCTTCCTATTTTCTTTTATACCCTTCCAAATAGGTGCTATTATTTCTCTGTATTTTCCACCACAAGACGACTTTGGTTTGTATGGGTTTTCAGAAGTAATTGCATCTGTTTGTATTAATATATCTTGATATTTTTTAAGATCATCTTCATTATATATTCCTTTATTAGGATTAAACTTTACTATCAATTCCCAAAGGCCAGGAGTACCGTTATATTTTTCATCATCAATAATTATATCATTATCATTAATATGTATTGGTTTTTTTCCAATATAAAATATACCATCTTCATCACCTATCCCAAATGTAGTATCTGTAGATTTTTTACTATTAGTATACATTCTTAGATAATCTGTTGCAATTTTTCCTAGACTCATACCTTTATACATGTTTTCTTTTATACCATCTTGACTATCAATTAATGGATTGTACAATTTTTCTAAGCCTGACTGTAAATTAGTTTCATCCATCCTTTCATTTAAATCATTCTGCTTTACTCTTTTTTTAGTATCTAAGTAATCTTTAACAATTTTATCCCTTGTTTCAGGATCTTCAATTTTTAGAAATGACATTTCGCTTTTTTTATAAATAAATATAAAAAACACAACGCTTTACGTTTTGACGTTTAAATTTTACGTTTTGACGTTTACATTTTTGCTAAAATTGCTTTGGAGTATATTAATTGCTTCATCTCTTCCTTGTTTAATTAATGATTCTTTAGTTTGTTCATTCATTAATTCTTTTGAATTTGTTCTAATTTGCTCAAGCATAGCTTTAAATTTTTCAAGTTCACTAAGTATTAGTTTAAATTCATTGTCACCATCTACCAAAACTTTGAAAATATAGTCACTTATTGTATTTAGTTTTGAATCAGCAAGTACTTTAATCTTTTCATGTTTTTGTGCTTTTAAATTAATTTTTTATTAACTTGTCCTCCTATTAATGATAAAACACCTGCTCCTAATGCTGCACCTTCACATGCGATAGCTACTGGTGCTGCAACTATTTTTGCTAAAAAGCCAATTCCAATAGTTTCAAGTGCCATAGTGCTTGCTAGTAATGAGTTATCAATGACTGAAATTATTTTTACAGCTCTATGATACTTTTTACTTAACATATTTCTCTTTTCTATCTCACTCTCTATTTCCTTTTGAATCTCACTAATTGAGTTTAGACGATATAGATGTGCACTAATAATCTATTTTCTTCATCAAATGCACTTGGAAGATTTGGATATATTTTATTATTATTTTTATTATTTTGTATATCTGAATAAATATTATTACATAGTTTTTTGCAAATAAACTCCATTTTAATAAGTAAAAAATAATTTTTTTTTAAATTGTTTTTTAATATATTTACAATAAATTCACAAAACCTAAACTATCTTCTTTTTTAATCAATATATCAGAATCAGATTCATTAAAAAATTCTAAGTTATATTTTATTTTTTTTATTTTTTTATTTATATCAATAGTAATCTCTCGTATTACATCTAAGTCTAACTTTTTTAACCTAAGTTCTTCTTTTAATGAAACTAACGCATCACATTTACTAACTACACAAAACTTTATAGGAATATATTGGCATGATAGAGATTTTATTTTAATGTTTTTTTGTGCAAATATTTCATATTTATTATTATCTATTAATACTGGTTTTAGAATTTTATTTGATCTATTTCCTTGTATATCAATGTATTTTAATGATATTTCTTTTTATAAAGATTAGATAACTATTTTTTTTTAAATAATTTTTAAAAAATATTTACAATAAATTCACAAAACATAAACTATCCCCTTTATTAATCAATATATCAGAATCAGAGTTATTAACAACATTTATTATAATATCATCAACAGTCTCTGATATTACAGAGTTTTGTAAACTTAACATTTTTAATTTAAGTTCTTCTTTTAATGAAACTAACGCAACACCTTCATTAACTAACTACTACACCAAACTTTAAAAGAATATATTGACGTGATAGAGATTTTATTGTAATGTCTTTTTGCGCAAATATTTCATATTTATTATCATTTATTAATACTGAAGGATGCTTCAAATCTTTGTGTACTTTAGAATGAAGAATTGATTTTGGAAGTTCATTTGGCATTTTTCTTATAAACTTATGTACTGGCATTTCTTTTTATGAAATTGAAAAAAAATTTTAATTTTTTTGATATTGATATAAATAAAAAAATAAAAAAAAATTAAATCATAAATTTCTTTTTATAAAGACTAAATATATTCACAAAACATAAACTATCCCTTTTTTTAATCAATATATCAGAATCAGAATTATTATCAACTAATAAATCAATATGATTAAACGGAGATATTCCATAATGTTTTAAGATTAACTTTTTTAATTTAAGTTCTTTTTTTAATGAAACTGACCTAACAACTCTATTAACTAAACTATGATTTATAATAATATATTTACTTGATTAAGATTTTATTGTAATGTCTTGTAGTGCAAATATTTCATATTTATTATTATTTATTAATACTGGTTTTGTAAGTTCACGTGATATACTTCCTAAAATATATAACATTTCTTTTTATTATATAAAGAAAAAAATTTTAAATAATTTTCAAAAAAATAATTTTTATAAAGATTAAAAAAAATTTTAAGAAACCATAAAAGTATATTAAAAAATGGAATATTAGCAAATGGTGAATTTGGTCCTAATAATAAACCTGATCCTGTTGATGTATATCCTTTTCCACTACGTAAGTACAATCCATCACCTATAGAACTACCTTTACTCCATGGTCTCAAATATAAACCATTTCCTGCAGCAGTCATTTTAACTCCTTTTTCATTCTTTTTCATGTACACAACACCCCTTCCACCAATTTTATCAACCATAGCTGATCCAGCTGCTGAACCTACTCCTGTTAATAAACCTGCTGTAAGAGCTGGAGCAACGCTTGATAATAAAAATCTTCCAGCTGTACCAAGGAAAGGTAATAGTACTACTAGAAATCCACCCTCTATTTTAGAATTGTGAATGAGTTGCGCTTTACTTAAATTAATCATCACACCTGTACCATTTTCACATGCTTTCGTAATTTTATTTAATTGCCTTTTTGTAACAGCTAATACATAATTGCCATTAAGATCTGAATGAGCTAATTTAATACTAGCTCCATAATCATCTTCATCAATTGCTTTTTTAATTTTTTTCAATTGTCCCTCTGAAATATTTACTTTAATATTAGTATATTTACTCATTTTATATGTAAGTAAAATAATTTTTTTTTAAATTACGAAAATTATTTTTTTTCTCTTATATGAAATCTAATAGTTACTACTTCTCTTTGTAAATCCAAAAGATTTCCATATTGATCAACCAATCTATTTTCCATTTTTGATATTTTTTTTAGTATTACTGGTACATAAGTTACGTAATTCGGTTCTTTAACAATTTTAAATCCAGGTTTTACATCTGGGAAAAATGAATATATAACGTTACTATTTGCTCCATTCACATACGATGATTCTATTAAGGGGCCATCCACAAAGGACGTCATGCAAATAGGGAGGGGGGGAGGGTGTAGAGATTAAAAGGACAAAAAAGGACAAGAGGGAGGGGGGTTATCAGAAAAGGACGTCACTTTGTATAATTTTTTTTATATAAACATGTGTTTTGATGGAGTTAACGTAAGGGAATGTTATACTTTTATCTATCGTAATATAGGAAAGAAATTAGTGTTGATATTTATTTAAATTTTATTTTTGTATAAAAAATATATTGAATATATTACAATTAATTCTTTTTGCGTAATTCGTCCCCAAGGACTTAGTGTTAATATCATATATGATTTTATATAGAGTTTTACAAATATTTGTCCAAAGGGAATTGCTTGCGTAGCAATTAATAATGATTGTCTAAAGCGAATATTACAAATGATTGTCCAAAAGGAATTTGACTGGAAAAAACACTTCTTTACTTTTTACAGTATTTGTGTTAATAAGACAGAATTTCAAAGATTCAGAAATTCATTCAAAGTCAGTGCAGAGACTTCCGGAATGGCGGATGCTTTTTTGTAACGAATTTTATAAATAAATTTAAAATAAAGGAAGATAATAAAAAGATAATAAAATAAAATAAAAATAAAGAGAATGGAGAAAAGAAAAAGAAAGAAATAAAGAAGCAAAAGCTAAAAAAAATTAAAAAACAATTAAAACAAATTAACAAAAGAAAAAATTGAGATAAGAAAAAGGAAAGACAAAAAAACAAAGTTAAAAGAAAATAAACATTCGAGAATGGAAAGTAATTAAAAAGAATTAAAATAAAATATAAAAATTGCTCCGTTTTTGAAGAAAGAAAAAAGAATATTTTTTAAAATTTATTATTTTTGAAGGATTATATGTGTTTGCTTGACATGATTTACTTTCTTATTTTAATATTGTCATTTATTATGAAAACTCTGTACTTTTCGTGACTAAATGTTTGAGTGTGTGTGTGTGGGTGACACGTTTTTATTTGTGAATATTATTGAAAATTTTTTGTTTATTTTTAGTTATTTTTTAATTTTGTAAAAGATCATTGTTGTTAAAGCTCTTAAAGTACGTGACGGAATCGGTCGCCCTACAATTGAGGTAGAACAATCTGAGATATTGCGTGTCATCATTCAACTTGCTGAACATGGATCTGCTGCCCACGAGAAAAGACAATCTGAAGTGTATAGGGTGAGAGTACAACTTTAGATAATAAATAATTCTAATGTACTATATTAGGTCTCAATATAACTTTTCAGCCTTTGAACTTATTCACTGATTATTCTTTAATTACTTTTAAAGAGCCTCAAATCTTTGGATGAGCTTGGTGCCGAGCTCGAAAAGAGAGGTTACAATCTTAGCAGAAGTACTTTATATACTCGTTTGCTGCCAAAACGGAGCGATTCGCTTGAAGGAAAGAGACACGTCCACACGGTTCCAGTTAAGTTGATGCGGGCTCAAACTGACCTCCATTCAAGTCACGTGGATGGTCCATTTTGTACAGCAACTATAAAGAATGTGAAAAAAGTTTGCTCTTTTTTGGGCCCCAAGGATGGGTGCTTTATAAGTCAAGACGATAAAGCTCGGATCTCTATTGGAATCACCACTGCCAACAAGCAAGCTCCTATATTGATGCATATGGAATATCGAGTTTTTCTTCCTGATCATGATTGGGTTATCGCTGCAAAGCACAAACTCATTCCGTCCGTCTACGCAGGTATTGCAATCAAACCAGACGGGCATGGAAAATCTGACGCAGTTTCCTATTCCGGTCCCACTTATGTTGCTATTCGATCTGGAAAGCATTCATCATCGACAGCGTATGCTCACGGATTAGACTTTGAACGACTTTTGACTCTGCCAGAGTTTGATTCTATCACAAAAGATCCTTTGACCAAGTTGGTCAAGCCAGTGGTTGTTTTCAGTGTTGATGGTAGACCAGATGAAAATCCACGATACGCTAAAGTCATCGAAACTGGTATAGCCTTCTTTTCAAATTTTTTATTGCGATCCATCAATACAGTTATATTTCTTCTAATTTAAATATCTATTTTGTTTACAGCAATTCATCATTTCCTTACAAATGATTTGGATGCCTTATTTATCATGACAAATGCGCCAGGACGGAGTGCTTTCAATCGAGCCGAGAGAAGGATGGCTCCACTGAGTAAAGAGTTGGCGGGATTGATCCTACCTCACGATCATTATGGACCTCATCTAGACTCTAAATGTATTCAAATTCATTTTTAATATCAACTGTTTATCAAAATACAATATAGATACAAGGCTTAAGGAGTTAATTATATGCATTGCGACTTATATTTAAGGCAGGACAGTGGATCTTTTTTTGGAGAAAAAAAAATTTGCTGGAAAGAGCTGTGCCTCGGTCTTTTCAGGTCTGATGATTGACCAGTTTCCAACGGTGGCCGAGTATATCGATCCAGACAAAAAGACGGAGCTCGACGTCCATCATCTCTTATCAAAGGATCGAGACTGGTTGCCTCTCATGTGCGCACCAGTCAATATTTCACGCAAATTGTGAAATGTGAAGATCCCAGATGTTGCGCTTTGAAAAGAAGCTCTTAATTCCATGTTATTCCTGGTCCATTTCTGCCTCTACCTATTCCAATCAGCCAGTCAGAAGATGGTTTGAAAGCTGTATCCATTTCAGACATCGCCAGCAAGAATCGTTTTCCTTCAGTATTTTTTCTTATCGCTTCCAATATTCAGAGCACCGTTCCTCGATCATTGAAATCATTCAAACCTCCTCCTTACGACCTGTTTTGTCCCTCTGTGCAATCAAGCTTGTCTCAGAAAATCTGCAAGCACTGTAACTTGTATTTTGCCTCCCAAGTCATGCTCAAAAAGCATGTCAACTTTACTCATTCCAATGTTATTAACCGAATGACTATTACTGTTTTGCAAGTCAGGCCTGTTCGCATTGCCGCCAAGCGCAAAAGAGAGTTAATGGCCGTAGTTGCAGTAGAAGAGAACGCGGCCTTTGCTGAATGGTTTCGATGAGGACGAAATCGAAACGGAGGGCCTTCATATTCCGAATGATTCAACTGTTTCAGACGAACCGGACTGCTCTTTTCCAATCATATCAAATAACGATCACTTAAAAAATCCTTGGATAGATGATAAGTGAGGCAAGTTGATACACTGATACACTTTGATTAAATTTAATATGTCGGATAAGACTAAAGTAATATTAAATAATTTTTTTTTTCAGAAAGGCAAAAGAACAAAAACATACGTGGAAATACCTAATCAGATTCTGAATGATATTTATAGGGGTTGTGTAGGGGGGGGGGGGGAGGCACAATTTTATGACGTCCTTTTTAAGGGGGGTATAGGAAAAAAGGACAATCAGTGACAAAGAGGGGGGAGGGGGTCAAAAATGCCTTATAAATAATGACGTCCTTTATGGACGGCCCCTTATATCACTTGTTACTAGTATACTATTAACACTTAATATGTTTATTATATTAGTTGCTATATAATAGCCTGCTGAATATATTGCACTGTTAAAACCAAAAACAGTTCAAACTGAAGTTGAAGTTGTAAAATCAACTTTATAACCAGTTGAAATAGTTAAAGATGCTTTTAATGTATTATTATTTGCTCCAATTTTAATATTTGAAACTGTTAAACTTGCATCACCGTTTCCTATCATAATCGATTGGATATAAAAAATACAACTATACGTGAAAGAATTGAACGAGGTATTATAAAACCTATTATAGCATCTAAAGAAAAATTTGGATTAGGTTCTTTGAACCCATATGAAATGGGTGTTGAAACTACTCAAAAAAACTACAAACGATCAGTAAAAAAGAAAAGGGTGAAGAAGTAACATAGACTGACGAACTTGCAAACGAACTTCATAAACCAGTTGTAAAACATTTCAGAAAAAGAAAAGTGATTGTAAATGGAATCGATGAAATATGAACTACTGATTTAGTTGACATGAAATCTTTTTCCAAATTCAATGACGGTATAAAATACTTATTAATGGTGATAGATGTTTTTTCAAAGTATGGATGGATTGTTCCATTGAAAAGTAAAACTGGAGTTGATGTTGCTAATGCTTTAAATAAAATCTTCCATGAAAGAAAGTGTCAAAAAATAAGGGTAGATAAAGGCTTAGAATTTTATAATGAGCAAGTTAAAGCTCTAGGTGTTGAGTTATACTCAACTGAAAATGAAGAAAAAAGTTGTGTAGTTGAACGTTGGAATAGAACAATGAAAGATAAAATGTTTAAGTACTTTTCAGCTAATTCTACTAGAAAATATATTGACGTTTTAGATGAAATCGTAAATAAATACAACAACACAAAGCATTCCTCAATCAAAATGACACCAGTTGAAGCTAGCGATAAAAAGAATGAAAATATTGTTTGGTTCAATCTAAATAGAAATGTACGATCAAAGTCTGTAAGACCAAAGTTTTCAATTGGTGATAGAGTTAGGATAACTAAAAAGAAAGGAACGTTCGAAAAAGGATACACACCGAGATGGACAGAAGAAGTTTTTACAGTGTCACAGGTTCAGTTCACAGATCCATTAACTTATAAATTAATTGACGATAATAATGAAGAAATACAAGGTACTTTTTATGAACAAGAAATGCAAAAAACGGATCAAAATATATTTAGGATTGAAAAAGTTATTCGCAAACTTAAAAACAAATCATTAGTAAAGTGGTTGGGTATCCTGATTCTTTCAACTCATGGGTTGATAATAAAGAATTGATAAGTCTGATGTAATAGGAAATGTTTTTTATTACGCTTAAGCTAGATTACATTTACGCTTAGATTTCACTTGTGAAATTGATGTAACCATAATATATTAATATATTATTGTTGAAATGGTTGAATTATGAAATCAGAATATGGATAAATATATAGTTGAAAAAAAATGTCCCAGAACGCCCTTTTTATACTACTAACCAGTAAACTTAAATATAAGCTGGTCAATTCCTTGAAAAGGCTGTAAAAGAAGCCAGTTTTAAGTCAGAAGCTCATAATTTTTAAATCCTGTCCCGACAGATTAAGTAGTCATAGTATCTGATACTCTTTGAGGGTTTCTTTTAAATGTTGCCGCGTTTGAAGATAGCTTAGGGCGTCAGGTTTAGTAGTACTACCTTTATAGTAAATAATTGTTCGTTAAAGCTATGTCGTTATCGGTACCGTTTAAGTAACCGTCGTAGTACCAGTAATATTAACTTGGTGAGCTGTGTGAGTTGTTTTATTTTTAGTTTTTTTTATAAACAACAACAATTTTTGTATAATACTTCATAGCTAAAACTACAACAGATATAATGGTTCCCCAGCAACTACAAGCGCGGTTGCTTCTCAAGGTTCTCCAATTGAGTAACAGTTGCAAGTTTTTGCAATTGTTACTCTTTTATCTTTAAAGGTTGTCCTTAATTTATTAGCTAAAGAAGATTCTCTATCATAAAGTAATTTATCAACAAGGTCGTGAATCTGAGTAAGTTGGCTTTTAACTTCTCCTCTTAATTCTTTTGGTAATCTGTTAAAATGATCTAATCCTTTTTAAGATTTTGTTATCTCTTCTTTAAGCTGTTTTATTTTATCTTGTAATCTTTTTTTAGCAAAATGTCTACATTTTGCTCATATTTTTTACCAAGCACTTCCTTATTCACTTTAATTTTATTTATAATCTTTATTGATAATGTAGCTTTTAGATCAGTAGAGAAATCAAATCCCATATCATATAGTTCATAAGTTTCAGCCTTTTCTAAAGATTTAAACTTTTGCCCTCCGTTTTTTATTAATTGAACTTTGTATGTTCCTCCTTTATTATTCTTCCCTAAAAAGAATTTTTCACCAATCTTACATGAAAATTTCCTTTTGATGTTATTTGTTTTTACTGTAAATGGATCTTCTTTTCCTAAAGATCTTTGTGATAATATAACATAATATATAAATTGTTGAGTTTTTTACAATTTTAAGATTTGTTTTTACGCTTGAAGGCTGACTTTTATCATCAATAGGTTCCAATTTTTCTTCGCAATAACTGGTAGTTGTTTCTTTATTTGGTTTACTTTTGAAAACTTTAAGATTGTCGCCATCAGCGATAAACAATTTTATTGGAACAACCGGAAAAGGATCATTTTTTGACAAATTTTATTGTCAATTAAGCTGGTTGTTTCATTAACTTTACTCCCCTTAAATTTATCAAGTCTAATAGTTGTGATAATTTTACCACCTTCTACATGTTATACAAAGATTATTTTAATTGCATTTAACCTTCAATTGCCTTCCGATCACTATATTAGTTGCCTAACCTCTAAGTTGCCTGATCTCTAAGTATACTAAATAAAATAAAAATATTGCTTTATATTTAAACAGTATATGAAACTTTATCAAAAATTAATCGGGATATGAAGCAGATATGAAACTTTATCAAAAATTATTCAATTTTAATAATCAGGCATGACCCTAAAGAAGACAAATTATAATGATTAACCTTAAGCCATCGACCAGTAAAGTAGTACCATCAGGTACTACATTAGTTGTTTGTTTTCCTCACTAAACGTTGTAGTTGTTCCTGTATCAGTCCGATTACTATACGATACTATTTTAACCCGAGATACAGATTTAACAGCACGAGTATTTGCAAACTTATAAATTAACAGTAAGGATGCAAGTCAAGAAGTACAATCATTTATAGATATGGAGATTACAAGTAAGTAATGATCTTTTTTTACCACTCACTCTCGGTAGTGCAAACCGCTTCAGACTCGGCTTTGAGAGAATAATAGATCATCGTTGATGCTTCAACGATGCGTTCAACGAGATGCAACTCAAACTTCATGGTTTTTTGATGTAAGCATTTCATGTTAAAGTTTCAAGTACGTCTTCATATTCTGCCCACAACAAACCAATTTTGCTTGACAGTCTGAATAATCGAACCCTGCAATGAATAAAATAAAAAGTTAATATCGTAATAATTGGGCAGGCTAATAAACTCTACTCAAATGGAATGTTGCTATATCACTTTGTTTAAGAGTCATACTGCTGTTTATCAGGTTCTTGGCGCAACTCTGGCAATGAAACAGATATTTAAAATATTGAAAATTGCTTTCAAGCGGTAATAAATAATAGATTTTAATCTGGAACCTTGAAAACACTGATGATGATATACAAGTAATACTTTTAAAAACAATTGATACTGTGTCCATCGACGTTGTAGTATTCCTCGTCATAAATGCTATTGCACAGTTTGAGCAAGAGGTTTCCGTAGTGTTGCTCATTAAAAAAGATGAAAAAATAATGAGGGGGGAGGGTTTGCACCTGTAAAAAATTCAGACGTAAAAAAAACGTGAGTAAATAATTTCAAAACGTCTCCTCTTCCCCTCGAAAAGAAAGGGAATGACCCATAGCCTTTGGAACTAAGGGTGGATAGTCTGTAGCCTCTGGACCTGTGGGAGGATAGTCTGCAGGTTCTGGACCTAAGGGGGGATGGTCTTGTTAAGCAAAAAATTCAGACGTAAAAAGTTTTTTGAATCTGCAGCAAATCAGGCGTAAAAAAATTTTTTAAATTTAATAATATTTTCCTGACTTTGTTATGCAAGTAAAAGTAATTTCAGGCTTAATAAAAATTATGAAGTTTAGTAATATTTTCCGGACTGAAATTTTTACAATTTTTGAAACCAATTTAAAAATACCAAGTTTATGATAGTTAATAAATCAGAAACAAATGAAGTTTAATCATTATTACAACCAAGGAATATTATGGGAATAGGAATAACTCGGAATTCCAATATGGGAATAAAAATAACCATAGGAAAATCATTCCTAGGAATATATTCACCATTTTATACCAGTTAATGAATAAAAATATTCTTTTAAAAGAATGCGTCAATAAAATGATGTTTAGACATTTGGCCATGTGAACATACCTAATAAACTTTTGTATGTCATAATCATATTATTATTTAACTTTCAAGTATGATAACTTGTGGTTTATTGAATTTATAAACAAAAAAGATGAAAGGAAAGGTTCGATTTATGCCTCCGCGTGGTCCCATAAAGTTCAATTTATGTTCTCACATAAGTTTGCCCTTTCGAAGTTTTTCTTGGTCCGATAAAAATATCTATTTGATTCAATCAAATAATGTTTTATGAAACATCGATCCTACATCGAAAACAAATAATTTTATACACAAAATTTTATAAGTTGAGTTGGCAAAAGAAATAAAGATTTATAGAAAAATATATAACACGTTTTTTCAAATGTATTCAAAATTAGAATTTTAAATTTATTATTGACCTCAAAAACCCTTTAAAATTATTTTTTTTGTACTCAAAAATAATATATAAGAAATTTCGTCATCAATAAGTTAGCAACCAAACTTTTTGTAGACTTAGCTTTAAATAAGCTTTACTGATTTAATGACGAGCACGCATAATTGAATTGGTGAGAAAAGAACATTACTAGCCCATTTTTTGTTATTTGCACTTTTTTTTCATAATTTCATTCAACTTATGTAGATCTCTCTATGTACTAAAAAATAATACTAGTCCATCTTTCTTTCATTATTTTTTGCCATAAACGTAGATTGATAAATAGTTTATAAACTATAACTATTTAAAACTTAAACATTGAGTATCTTGAAATGAAAACATTGGACTAGTACCGTAAAATGAGGTGACTTTGGCCTGGTAGGTGACTTTGGCTAATTTATAAAAAATAGTTTTAACTTTTAAAACCTACTTTGTACCTCTGCGACTTCTTCCAAATTTAGATTTATCTCAAAAGTAAAGTTATTCTGTTTATTTATTACTTAGATTAATTGTAGTTTGCGGAACTATTGATATAATTTTTTCTTTGTTTATTAGAGTCTATAAAAATTGTAAAATTTATATGCTGCAAAATTGTGAGTTGGCTGAAACTGTTGTTAATATTTGAGTGGGATGTGATGTTATAACTAATAATAAATTTAAATAGGATGAGTTTTGTACAATATTTGCGAAATTTATAACTCTTCTAATTAAAATTAACTTTAAGTAAAGTTTATGGGGTGGCTTTGGCCACAACTTGGGGTGACTTTACCCTAAGTGAAAAAATGTATTTATTTGATTTTCAATATTGTATTTTTGATTTATTTTTCAGAAAATGTTGTCTATAGATATATTTTTATTAATTTAATTTTCAATTTTTGTTTTTAGGACAAAATAATAATTAATAATCATATTTATATCAAAGAAACCATGCCAAGAACATATAAACGTGTTGCTGGGAGTCGTGATTATATTCCATACACCCAGGAAACATTAACCAAATGTTTAAAAGAAGTAAGAAGTGGTAATTTAACACAAACAGATGCTTGCTTGACCTTTAAAATTCCTCTATCAACAATAAAGAATAAACTGAAAGGTATACATAATAAAAAACCAGGCGGTTGCACAATCTTTAGTGAAATTGAAGAAGAAATTTTTGCAAACTATGTTATAACTATGTCTTCTTTTGGATTCCCAGTTGACTGTTATGATTTACGAAGTATTGTGAAGTCTTATGCAGACCGTAAAGGAATGTTTATTAGGCAATTTGCAGGAAATATGCCTGGTGTTGAATGGGTAAAATCATTCCTTAAGAGAAATAAACAGTTAAGTGTTAGATTTGCAAGTAACATTAAAAGAAAGAGGGCAGAAGTAGGTACTGTTATTATTAATAACTTTTTTGATAACATCACTCCTGAACTGGCAGGAGTTCCTCCATCAAACATTTGGAATTACCCAGTGAAAAATAAAACCGCGTCCCACATGGGTTCCGCGTGGGTTCCGTGTGGGATTTATGGGATTTATGTGGGACGGATTTTCCCATGTGGTATCCGTATGGAAATTTGTCACCTTAAACCCATGTGGGTAATCCCACATGGGTTACATGTGGGAACCATATGGTATTTACACACATGGGAAATCCCACGTGGGATTTGCATGGGAATTAATTTAAAAGCTGGAAACTAAAAAAAAACTAAAAAAAAATTTTTTAAATCGACATTGCATTGCGTTACGTTTATTTTGTGAGAAATTATTTTATATTAATAAAGAGAATGGCAAGCAAGTATGTAAGTACCGCGAATAATTTTTATCTTTCCTTATAGAAATAAGATTAAGATTTGTGCAAATAGACGTATTATTAGGATAATATTATAGTTATTTGAATATAGATCTTGAGTAAATTATTTGCAAACAATTAACTGATGCAAGTTGAAATGTTGTCAAAAACCAATCTTGCATGCATGGGACACTGCAGTGTCCCACAAAGAAATGCAGGTTTGAAAGTCAAAGAATTCCTAATTTTCTCTATTAAAAAAGAAAAAAATAGGATGGGTTTCTGTAACTTTTTTTATGCTCCAAAACTTTTAACTTTAGATATAATAAGGTCCTTAAGACTTAAGAGACTTACGAACTACATTGAGAAACAAAAACAGGATGTTTACAGAAACTTTTCAATTTTTAATCTGGAGTACCACAGTGTTATTGATAATAAAGCTTCTGGATCCAGTTTTCAAAGTAATATGATCTAAGTAATGTTTAAATAAAATAATATGCTTTAAAATGCATATAGTTATACATATAACTCCTGATAGTTAATTATATGTATAACTATTTATACATATAATTTGTTATAAAAACTTATTTTTTAAGGTTATGCTTGAATAAATTAGTACCAATTAATTCAAATTCAAGATTTAGTTAAAGTTCAAGTTAATGTTTTTATTTATTCATTGTTTTTGTTAATTTTATATTTATTTGTTCAAATTTATCAGTTAGTACTATATTTTACTACAGTAAGAATGTTTATCATTGTTGAACGTGATTTTATGTTGTTATTGATGTTAAATTTATTACGTTTCAATAACTCAGATTGAATCTTAACTGAATTATTGAAAGCTTTGTTTATATATATATATATATATGTATATATATATATATATATATATATATATATATATATATATATATATATATATATATATATATATATATATATATATATATATATATATATATATATATATATATATATATATATATATATATATATATATATATAAATATAACATTAAAACAATAAAATTGATACAAAATTTCACTTTAAAACGAATACCATTAACATTGTGATGATAATAGCATTAGGAAACTAGTATTTATGTATTATTATTATACTATAAATAAATAGTTTTTTAATTCATTTTATAAAATGGAGACTGACAACTGATAATTAATGGAAATAAATACAAATTATAAAAATCATGTATTATTACTAAATACTATATTAATGCTAGTCTACAGAGTTAAAATCAATTTAGAGCATTGTTATTAGTTCTTTTGTGATTCGCACTTCCACTTCTGTCTCTCAAATTTGTAAAATAGGTGGTCAAAGCTTGCTCAATAGGTAGGTTCTCAGCATAACAATGCTTTTTTCTTACACTTTCTAAAGAGAAATATGGCAAATTGATTACTTATTTTACTTAAATTGTAGGGTCATCTATGCATAATGATGTCAGATGATGACCCGGTTTGTTGAACAACTTCACCCTTTATCAAACTCAGTCAATTTTTTGCCATTTCCCATTGAAAATGATGTCAGTTTTTGTTATCGTATTATGATGGTATATCTGAATTTTTAATATAATATAAAAAATGCATATACCATCAATTTTTTTCTGGTTCAGTTATACATTTATTCTCAACAGTACTAAAAGTAAAAAAAAAAAATGCGTAAATTGTTCTTTCAGATAAGCAAGCTAATTTCTGAATTTAAATTGTTTTTCCTATGATCCTCTACAGTTTTAAGCAACAAAAGCAAGAAGTTTTTAGACCACATTGTTGGTGTAAATACCTCTAAAACCTGCTCATAGCTAGCATAAATTGTTTTACTTTTTTTTAAAATAAAATATTTTACTTTTTTTTTTAATTCAATTTTTTAATTGACATTATTTTGGTCTCAACATCTCCTCCCCATTGTCAATTATTGTTAAACTCACACTGCCCCTCTATCTACTGGCATCATTTATGGATGATCCCATAGCCTAAATACTATATATATATATATATATATATATTATATATATATATATATATATATATATATATATATATATATATATATATTATTTTTACTTTATTTACAACACCATTTGAGATACAACAAACCCTTACAAAGCTTACAATAATTCAGTTAAAATTCAATCTGAGTTATTGAAACGTAATAAATTTAACATCAATAGAAAAGTAAAGCTGTCATCATTTAAAATGTAAAGGGTGTTGTCAAAATATGTTGATAGTAAAATTAAGTTACTAATAAAATCACGTTCAACAATGATAAATATTCTTACTGTAGTAAGAATTAGTACTAGTTAAAATATTTGAACAAATAAATATAAAATAGTGAAAAAACAATGAACAAATAACTTGAACTTGAACTAAATCTTGAATTTGAATTATTTGGTTCTAATTTGTTCAAGCATAACCTTAAAAAATAAGTTTATATAATAAATTTTATGTATAACTAGTTATACATATAGTTAACTATCAGGAGTTATATGTATAACTGCATGCATTTTAAAGCATTTTATTTAATTTATATATTACTTTAGATCATATTACTTTGAATACTGGACCCAAAGACTTTATTCCCAATTACACTGTGGTACTCCAGATTAAAAATTTAAAAGTTTCAGTAAATATCCTGTTTTTGTTCCTCAATGTACTTCGTTAGTCCCTTAAGTTTTATGAACCTTATTATATATAAAGTTAAAAGTTTTGGGGCCTAAAAAAAGTTACAGAAACCTCCTTATCTCCTCCCTATTTTTTTTTTTTTTTTAATAAAGAAAATTTGACTTTCAAACCTGCATTTCTTTGTGGGACACTGCAGTGTCCCATGCATGCATGCTTGATTTTTGACAACATTAGAACTTGCATCAGTCAATTGTTTGCAGATAATATACTCAAGAACTATATTCAAATATCATATGAACATGTTAGAGAATGTTCATATGATATTTGAACATCACAAATTTAATAATATTGTTGTGATATGTTATATAAATAATTCCATAATAGATTATGATATGAAAATAAGATAGGATATGAAGGCAATGATCAAAGAATAAATTTACTTATAGAAATTTAGATGTTTGTTTATTAGTTTCAGAATATTATATTATGTGTGACCGCGGCCTTCTATAATAACAGGCCTTGACATCGCGCAACAAAGTTGTTAAACTGAAGGCCAATTCCTAATACTGTGTTAACATTTTCATCTTTTAACATTAGATGAAAGTTTGTGTTCGCGCTTTTTTAATAAATCTTTAAAATGTGATTGGTTTATAAATTAGATAGCCCAACATCAAGACAATAACAACGTTATTGTCTTGATGTTGATGTAAGGTTCAAGGCGTTAACTTTGTAAGGTAATAATATTGTCAAACTAACGATAAGTTTTTTTAATAATTAAAATGCCTTAAAAATGCCTTTAAAATGCTGTGTATCTCTTTGCAAGTCGAACTATCTCAACTACAACAAAAATATCAATTTATACAACTACAATATCAATTACAACTACAACAAAAATATCAATACTCAACTACGACAAAAATATTAATTTATAAATTCCCGAAGAATCTAGAGGAGAGAAAAAGATGTAGTGAAGCTATCCCAAGAACTGGTTTTATTGTTACAGACTATACAGCATTATGTCAACTGCATTGGCCAAATGAAGCACCTTTTGAAAGCAAATATGGGAAGCAACGACCTTTAAACCCACCATCTATTTTTAAAATATTCCGCCTAGTTGTTTAGCCACACCAGCAAGTAAAGTTAGAAAAAATGTAACTTCAAGCGGTTTTCGAAGCATTTTACCAGATGAGTTAAATGATTTTCTAAAAAAGGATGAAATTATATTTGACGATATTCAATCTTTGTTAAGTGATAATAACGATGTTATTGTTTTCCAGCTTAATAAAAAAAGTTTACACATACAATCAAAAATGTACAAACTTGGTGTTTCATTATTTATTTTAGTAATTTTCAATGATTATTCATTTGTAGCTAACCATAATGGCACAATTTGTAATATTTCATATTTAGCTGTAAACAAATTAAAGTTAATAAAAACAAAATCAGCTTTATTTGAAGCAGTTAGATTTTTAAAAAATAAAGAAAGTTCGCTTCAATCAAATATTCTATTCGAACACCTTAATGCTATGAGAAAAGTTAATGTTGGTGAAGTTTTATATACTTCAGATATTATATGTAGAGCATATGTGAGTATTTTGCTATGCGACGAAGTTTATATGATTGTATGTGTATTGACTACAAGTTGCCAAGTATAAGGACTTTAACCCTGTTGAGATATATTGATAAAACTTTTTTTTTGCTTGAATCAACTTTTATTGGTGTTTTTTATTGTTGGTGATTTTTATTGTTACCATTTTTAGCAAAAAAAATTAAAAATACAGTTATCTTTCTAATATATAGATATATACTTTGTTATGGTTCTGCTTGTTATTGATACTATTTAATATTACATAAATATTCTTAATGAAATTTGAAATACGAAAAATATGATTATCTTTTAACAATTTTTTGGTTTTCTTTTTATATTTCCGTTTTTACTAGAGATTATTATTAGAAAACATAGGCTGCCATTACACCCTACCTAATATAAAAATATATCAATATAAGTAAAAGTGAAAGTTTAATCGGCCTTCAGTTTTTACGGCATTTTGCGCGATGTCAAGGCCTGTTATTATAGAAGTCTACATCATTGAAAAAGTAGGTTTTTACATTTTCGTTTTCGTTTTTTTGTTTAACTACTTTTCCTTATTGATCACTTTTTTTCAGGATTCTCCTCATGGGTTCAAGATCATTACGCAAACTGGCTAATAATTAAAATTGCTCGACTAATAAGGTTCCTTATTAAAATTGCTCTCTCTCTCTCTCTCTCTCCCTCTCTCTCTCTCTCTCTCTCTCTCTCTCTCTCTCTCTCTCTCTCTCTCTCTCTCTCTCTCCTCTCTCTCTCTCTCTCTCTCTCTCGCTCTCTCTATATATATATATATATATATATATATATATATTTATATTTATATTTATATTTATATTTATATATATTTGTATTTATTTTTATTTATTTTTTTTTAAGCCGAAGCGATTTAATTAATTCAATTGACAAAAAACGGCGTGTAAATCGCAAAAGAAAAAATATTTTTAATATTCGTTTTGGATGTATTGATTAATAGCATTTATTTTTAAATAAATTCATTTTGCAACACGTTTTTTAATTTTATAAAATTTCGTCATAATAGTTTAAGGTAAATCCCACATAGGTTATAGGTGGAAAACATCACATGTAAAAGATCAAAAATGCTACACGTTTTGAATACCGAATGGGATAAAGTAGCAAATACCAGATTAAGTTAAGCCTCTCTGAAAGCTTCGATGATTAATTTTAAATTACTATTTAAGTAATTTTTAAATTAAAAGAATTTTTAAAATTATCATAGAAGCATTCGGACTTTCATTTGTCTAGTATTGACTACTTTTATACCATTTGGATTAAAATATGTGGCATTTAAGATCTATAACATGTCGTATTTTCCACCTATATCCCATGTAGGATTTACCACATAAAACCCATGTGGGATTTACCATATGAAACCCACATGGGACAAAATAATAATCCCCATATGGGTTACATGTGGTAAAAACCCACGCGTATCCCATATGGGATTTACCATATGGAATCCATGTGGGATTTACCATATGAAACCCACATGGGACAAAATAATAATCCCCACATGGGTTACATGTGGAAAAAATCCACGCGTATCCCATGTGCGCTTTTTCACTGGGTATGATGAAACTAATTTAACCGATGACCCTGGTAATAAACTAGTAATAACAAAGCGAGGATCAAAATATCCGGAGAGAATAATTAATTCAAATAAGTCTCCTACATCTTTGATGTATTGTGGTGATGCAGAAGGGTATGTCCTTTCTCCATATATTGTATATATAAAGAAGATTCGATGTGGACAACTTGGAAAGAAAATTGAACAAAATGAGCACGTTATAACCGCTGAAAGAGTGGATGGTTTGAATCCAGTTGTTTTACAGATTGGTTTGAATCTTTATTGTTACCTGAACTAAAAAAAACTTCCGGAAAATATGTTCTAATTGGAGATAATTTGTCGTCACATATAAATACATAAGTATTGTCTTTGTGTGAAGAAAATAATATCAAGTTTATTGCACTTCCTCCTAATTCCACACATTTAGTGCAGCCATTGGATGTTGCATATTTTCGACCAATGAAAGCTCAGTGGAGAAAAATATTAGCAACTTGGAAGAAAAGTGGCAAAGGTCGTAAGGCTCCCTCCCTTTCAAAAGACCAGTTTCCAGCATTGCTTAAATGTCTCATGAAAAAAATAGAAGAACATGGTTGTGAAAGTATGAAGGCAGGCATCAGAAAAACTGGATTATACCCATCTGATCGAAAACAGGTGCTAGATAGACTTCCTAAAAAAACATTTACAAATAAAGATGTCACAGTCGAAATCGGTTCTCTTCTCATTGATTCTTTCATACAACATTTAGTTGAAGCTAGAGGTGATGATTATATATCCCCTAATAAAAAGCAACATAAAGTCTCTGTTGTCAAAGAAAAAAGTCTATCAATTGGTGTAGTTAATATGCAAGCAGCTATAAATACAAATAAGACAAGAAAAAAAATGACTGTTGTAAAATAAACCAAGGTATCCACTCTTGAACAGCAAATAATTACAGTTAATCTATTGAATAACTCTGAGTTTAATGATTGATGCCTATTTTTTTGAGTTTTAAATATTAATAAGGTTTCTTTGTGATTTATATCTTGAATAAATTTGTAAGTTAGTTTCAAGCTGTTGTTTTTAATATTTTTTTTGTCTTAACAACATATCACATAATATCCATGTATCTGTGAATATCTAAAATGTGAAATGATTTTAATCATTAATTATAATTTCCTTTTAGGTGGCCAAAGTCACCACCATTAAACGGGTGACTTTGACTCACACTTAAAATTAAAAAAACTTAATATTAAAAAAAAGAGGGTCAAAGATGTAATTTTTTAATTTTTATTTTAATTATTTATTTCTTTGACATCATGCACATCTAATGTAATTTATATCAACATATTAATCATTTATAATTAAGTTTTGAAAAAAAAAAGATTTTAAATTTGGCCAAAGTCACCTCATTTTACGGTACTGTTTTTCTTTTCACCAATTCAATTACATTAGAAGAAAACATACTTTAGTTTTACGGGCGCAAAACACCGATTTTGATTATAATAAAGCGAGTATTTTGCATTAAAAATGGTTTCAAGACTCTAAGAAGTTGGAAATTCCAAGTTTTTCACTTGAATCATCAGTGTGTTTCATACAGTCTATTTTTAGATCTTATACTTTTCATTTCGTAAAACAATAAGATATGATAAACTGATTTTTTAAAAATTAAATATAAACCACCGGTTGATGTTATAGGCACAGTATCGGCGGCATTCTTTTGTTTACCTTTAAAATAAAAGTGAATATTAGAGTTTCTTTTAAATTTACTAAAATAAAAGTTATAGCAAAATCTTTTTTTTTTTTTAAACAATATCCAAATATTAAAAATGTTCTTACCGTTTTCATGATCATTCAAATGTCTACCAACTTTAAGTATTTCAAGTAATGCTAATGGTGCTTGGTATACATTTTGAATAATGGCATGGCTATATACCATGTGTTGATAAAAAAGCTCTGTCTTTAGGTGATAAGTCCATTATTGCAAATAAAGTGCTTACTTTGCAACGATTAGTTGCATGATTTTGCAGTAAGTTTACTTGGATCTTTTAGGTTGTTTTTAAATTTCATGCATTTGGTAATGCAGTGCATCCCAATCTGAAACATGATTTTTACTAAATGTTGTGCCGGAGAAAAGATATAACTTGTTTTACAAAATATCAGCCTCTTTCCTTTATTCTTAAATCAGATAATTTTTTAAGGAATGGAATTGAATCCAACGGATTTAGCACGGGCACGAAATAGTTATTTTCCTAAGGATAAATTAAACAAATATAAGGCAAAGAGAAAATTTAAATAAAATTCCAAGAAAAAGTGTATTTTACACATTTTGGTCTAAAAATGTTTTTTTAATATTTATTCCAAGTTTTCTCAATGAATCTTGTAAATAATTTGAATGAAATTTTACTTTATGACACATGCTTTTTATGACTGTGTTTTCTTTTGTTTTCATACTTAAATATTTATTTCACATAAAAATTACACAAAAAAATTACTTTTTAGTAAACTTAGTTTTAAAATATTATTGCAATATTAAAGGTTTTATTAACTTAAGTTTTAAAACTTCACTTTTAACTATTTACATTATACTTACATACTTTAAATAAAAACTAATAATGACATTATTACTAAAAGAAAAACAAAAGAAAAGTATTTTTATATTATTTGTTTTCGATCCTTAGTTGAGGAAAATTTTAATTTCTGAAATTATTAAATTAAAATTTTTTTGAGTATATTTATCTTATATCATTAAAATGTTTATTTATTTATTTAATATCTCATAACTTATAAAACTGAACTTATGAAACTTAAATATGCAAATTATCTACCTTTCCAGTCATATATCCACGCACCATCTTCAGCATCCTTCCAGTCATTTAACAGCAACCTAGCAGTATTAGATCAGTTTTAGTAGACAATTTTCAAATAAAAAATTGCATAAGGGTTTTGTTAATAAGTTTATCTTCTGAATGTAAATTCAACATAAAAATGTTAGGGAATGCAAAATAAAAATTATTTGAAGTTTTTTCAAAAAAATGATTTTATAAGTTTTTTGAAAAAGTTTTATACAGAATAAAAAAATTATAACCCTGAAATTATTTTTTTCTTAGTCAGAACAAAAAATTCATTTAAGATTTACAACATTAATACATTAAACGTAATGATAATGTAATGATAATCTTTTTAAATAACAAAAATCTATATAACTAATTCATAATATAAAATAATATGCTAATAAATTTAAAAATAATAAATAAACGTAATAATAGTAATATTAAATAAATAAATTTAAATAAATTAAGTATATTAGTAAAATATATTAATACATAATATATTAAAATATAAAATAAACTTAATAAATTAATTTAAAATAATACTAAATAATTTTAAACAAATAAATTTAATAATAATAAAAATTATATATGATAGAAAAAAACACAATATATAATAAATACCTAGCTGGTTTCCCACCACGTCTGGCATTTAGCAAAACAAGGCGAGTGCAAATCATGTCGCAATGTTCTTTAAATGTATGACTGACCCAGAAACCTGCCATTCATTATACTTTCTATTTATTGAAGAGTTTTGAAGAACTTGAACATCATTTTCTTCTGGCAAGTTGGTTTTCTAAGTGATGCTATTTGTTTATATCATACTCTGCACATCTAAATTCATTCCAAGTTTCAAAAACAGACACAAACAAATCAATTTCTTGAACTTTTTCTAAAACTAACTTGTTATTTTCCTCGTAGGTATACTTGTCATCATTTTGGGTAAGTGAGAACAAGTACTGCTCCCGTCATATTCTTGGCTGTCTATTTTATTAAGAAAAGAACAATTTTTAATATTGATTTTAAATGTTTTTCTGATGTAGTTTATTCATCGATGGTATTTCTTAACTCATCAAAGTTAGTTCGATTAAACATGTTCATAGAGTTATTATATTTCAATTTCATTTGGAATCAATGAAAAAAAAAAAATATTTTTTATCAAGCAAAGTGAAGGAATAATTTTGAATTATTTTATTTAAAGCAAAGAATTGTTTTCATCAAGCTAAGTAAAGGATCGATTTTGAATTATTTAAGTCACAAATTATTTAAGTTTTTTGCTGTGTCTGCTTAAAAAACGTTGAGATAAATAGCCATTGCAATGTCCATGCATTTCAAGATTTTCTATAGTGCCCTTCCATTTTTTTTTTTTTGCCTCTCTTTCTCTAAATTGATAAATTACCAAAAATGTTTTAAAATGCTGAAGTTTTATCAATTTTTAAGTAAACATTCAGGAGATGCAAATATACAAAAGTTGAGGAGATTCAGGACATTCAGGAGATGCAAATATACAAAAGTTGAGGAGATTCAGGACATTCAGGAGATGCAAATATACAAAAGTTGAGGAGATTCAGGACATTCAGGAGATGCAAAAATACAAAAAAAAAAAGTTAAAATAAAGGCAATAACTTTTTATGAAAAGTTAGGAATTAGTTTTTTTAGTTGATCTATGTTAAATTTTTTAAATACCTCTTTTGTAAACTTATCTAACATTTTGAGGTTTTCTCAATCTGATAGTTTTCTAGCTGATTTAACGATTTCTATATCTTTATGTTTTAAAGATGCATGTCTTGCTAACCTTGTTTATATAATAATATATAGTATATATTATTAAATTTATTGTAGTATAATAATATAATACTGCAACCCGTAATACGGGTTATTAGTAATTAAGTCATTAATAAAAATAAAAACACATTATTCCCAGTAAACACAGATTGGTTCAGAATTGATCAATATTTGATCAAAATCGGTCGAAAAGTATATAAAACGTTTAGCGACCTATTATTGACTAAAAATCGACGCTTGATTTGAAATGTATATTTCAAACTTTTTTATATATACGTTTACTAAACGTCGATCTAACGTTTAGAATATCGACTTACATTAGTCAATATTGTAAACCTTTAATCAATTGACTTTAATTAAACGTAAATATTTATAGATTTAATATCTACGCTTTAAGTCTTTTAATTTATACGTTTATTAAACGTCAATCAAACATTTACAATATTGACTAATATAAGTTGTTATTCTAAACGTTTGATCAACGTTTAATGAACGTTTATTATATTATAATATAGTAATATGGCCATTGGTCAGAAGACTCACATAATAGCTTAAGTCACGCGGTTTAAATAGGCATGATTAAAACGAAATAAAAAAAAATTATTAAAAAATTACTTTTTATTGGCTAAATAATTAATTTAGTTTTCAAGATTCACTTAAATTCAATAAATTAGATTCAATAAATAATAAACGAGTTCACTTAGATTCAATAAATAATAAACGAGTGTCGGGAGCTAAAAAGTTAAAAACCTCTTATCGCGACAATCTACCTTCCTAAATGCCAACAACTTAATGGACTCAGATGTTTTAGAAATTATTGATTGCAACATTGACACAGTTAAAAAATATGAGTTGCTGGTCTCTCGTTATAAAAGTCTTGCTGCAAGAACTTTTTTCATAAGTTTTATAAGCAGTTTAAATTTATTTTGTACGCGATAGTATGATAGCGTTACAGTAGGTATTCATCTTTGCATTAATCAAGAGGTTTAATGAATAATTTTTTTTATTTTTTTATTTTAGATGCATTTTAGCTTAATTTAGTTATATTTGCTAAAGAAAATTGGTAGAACAGAGCTGGTAAAAGCCACTGCAAATTATATGGCGCGACGTTATGAAATTTTCCATGTTTATTTTTGTCAAAAATAAACATGGATGGTACAGGAAATTTCGGAAACTTCCATTCAGAAAATCCTCTATATGTGAAGTTGTTCTGTGTAATTCCAATTTTGATTTATGAATGTACATTTAAATTATTTTAATTAAAATTTAAAATTAATGCTAACTATTTTCCCCCGAGTTTTTTGCGGTTACAAATCAGGTAACGACGATTAAGATAACGATGTAGAAGATGATGCTGCACAGACAGGTGCATGATAAACAAGTGGTAGACGGTATTCTTGGTAGATTTTTGATAATGCATAAACCAGTGATCCAATGTATTTGTTTATGAGTTTATTAATCTTAACGTAAACATTTTTATTTTCTGCTGAGATTATATTTAAAAAATATTTGATAGAAATTTTGTAATATAATATTACCACTGCCAAAAGCTTGATCATTTAATTTTTTTTTAATTATTGAAACATTTCTCTAAATCCCCACCATATGAAAATGTTTTAAATAAGTTTATAACTTTATATATAGTTTTATAAAATAAAAGTATAGATTACGTAGTATAGTATAAAAAATTATAAACATATTATAATAGTTATAAAAAATATAAAAAATAAGACCAGGTCTGTTATAACTATATCTTTTTTATAAATTTCACGACCTATATAGCTCTTATTACTTATATAAAGTTAAAAAGTTATAACGTAATTTTAACTTATATTAGTTTTAAAACTTAAATAAATTAAATTTACATTAACTAAACCAAATAAACTTATAGACAAGTTTAATATACGTTTACTTAGACTAAATCTAAATGCTTTATATACGTTAGTTAGACTAGATTTAGACGTAAATTAAACAAAATCCATATGCTTTATATACGTATAACAACCCTATAATAGACGTCTAAAATACGTTTGAATGTAGACGTTTTATGGACGCTTGTTCTAAACGTTAATCTGGATTTAATTCTTAACGGATAATTGACCAAATCTGAACGTTTTGTTGAAACGTTGTTTTGACGTTTAGTAGACGTTTGTGTGTTTACTGGGTTAACTAGATATAATATCCAACAAATAAAATTAAATACAACTTTTCTATAAATAATATTTGAAGTTGGATTCCATGACAGTGATGATATTGCTTATAGTTAACAATATAAAAATACTGCATTATCATCAGCTAAGTTCTCTTTAAAACCTGTCACAACACACCAGGTACCAGAAAAGGAAAGTCAAGTAAAGCCTGCCAATACCTTAAAAAATAAATGAAAATAAAATTTATAATTTTTCATTACAAAAGTATTATTTGGATTTTATTTTTAGTAGAAGAATTAGTATAATAACAGCTTAGTTCTATCAACACAAAACACAGTAACAATACCACATAGCATAAGGTATTTGTAAGGACACATTGATGTGATTCCAATATAACTAACAAAGAAAAGATTATAAAATGGCTAGACAACACAAGGTAATAACACCACAAATTAATAAGATACTTTATTAACTAAAATACTTGAAACTAGAAAAAATTTATTTATTACAATATTTGAACAATCAAGGGACAATTATAGTTAAACAATTTGAA
>NC_088932.1:54785000-54822500 GCF_038396675.1 Hydra vulgaris | reverse complement strand
AGAAGAAGCACACAGTTTTAAGAAAGACCATGAACTTGAGTATACAGTTCGGTTTAGTACATCTTTTTCTACCAAAGGCTTCGGAAATACTGGTATATTACATATGTTTATATATATATATATATATATATATATATATATATATATATATATATATATATATATATAAAGTACAAAATTGGATTTCATATATATATATAGATATATATATGTATATATATATATATATATATTTATGTATATATATGTATATATATATATATATATACATATGTACATATATATAAATATATTATATATATATATATATATATACATATATATATATATATATGTATATATATATATATATATATATATACATATATATATATATATATCTATATATATATATATATATATATATATATATATATATATATATATATATATATATATATATATATATATATATATATATGTATATATGTTATATATTATACATAAATTTATGTGTTAACCTGTAATGTTCAGCTCAATGTGGATACTGTCAGTAATAGGAAAGTCAAATCAATGGAACATCGGCATGCATTATCATTTTTAGTCAACAAGGAAATGAATCAAATAAGAAAGTTTTGTATTGTTTTACACCTTCTACTTAAGTGTAAATCTTTTTTTGAATTAAATGATAATACTTTTATACCTACAAATGTCTATTTATAAGGATTCTGGCATTTCACAGTGCATTGACCCTGAACTAGTAACTGCTATTGACTTGTATGCCAAAGAAGGTGTATTAAGCACAAAAGAAATGAAGCGTCTATTGAATATTCAAGTGAAAAACTATTTCAATAAAACTGGTTCTGTTTTCCCAGAAATCTCAAATTAAAAGATTTTCGTAATTCAACCATTCACAATCACATTGCAGTTTCTAGAAGAAAGTTATGTCAATCTCTTATTGATAAAGAAAGTCTCCAGTTGAAAATTAATGAATGTAGAGAAGCAGATCCTGATATAAATGTATACTATAGATCTAAAGGTTTATAATTAACGTTTTATGAAAAGTCTTTCAACAAATCACTTTCTCTGTTGCCTAAACCTAAAATTTTGAATTTCAGGGCATTTTACGGAAGATATTAATATAGACAGTGACTATGATGACAACACTGTTAGACTAACTAGAACAAAAGAAACTTCATTACTGTTTGTTTATCAAAATGCATGGCATTAAAGGTTGTTAGCCAAATATGGGAATGAACTTGTGTTGTTGGATGCAACATATCGCACCACTTGTTATGCATTGCCTTTTTTCTTTTTTGTGGTAAGAACAAATATAGATTATCAAGTGGTTGGCCTATTTGTATTTCAGAATGAAACTTAGGAACGAATAAGTAAGGCTCTATCATTATAAAGTCTTGGAATAATGATCTTATTCCTAAATATAGAATGTCTGACTACTGTGTTGAAGAAATTAACAGTTTGGAGAAGGTTTTCGAAGGTCGAAATTTACATGTATATTTTTCAAAATAAAAAGAAAAAAATATTCTTATTTCATATATTGTGTTTGTGTTAAAAGGAAAAAAAAGAAAGCAAGAAATTTTTTATTTTTTACCCATATCCATTTCAGGCTGTGTTGTATTTATATGCGATTTTTATCGTGAGCAGGCGTGGGATTGATGGCTAAAAACTAAATGTAATGGCTTAATGGAAGATAGACTAAAGATTATGGGCTTACTCAGAATAATAGCACAATTTAAAAGTTTCTTCATATTGGACAAACCATGAAGCTTTAAAATATTATATTTCAAGATATTGGTTATCAATAAAACATGTAAGTTTGATTTCTTGGTAGTTTGAAATTTAATCATAACTTCCATTTTTTTAAACTATTTTACTTCTACAAAACTGATCATGTATCTGCAGTTAGAAAAACTAGAATTTGTTAAAATTCTTTTTATAATTAGCGTTGGGTGACAGCATATTGTCATAACCCTTTATTGGTCAATTGTAACACAAACAATGGTGTTGACCGACAGCAAAAAATCTAAAAACATAAGTATCTTTCAAATCACCGGTATAGTTCTCTCACTAGGATGTTAACTGTTGTAGTTGAAGTTTTTCTCTGTGATAATTATGAGAGGTATGTTAACATTATAGTAATTTTTATTTTGTAGACATTTTTAAATATTCCATAACAAAAGTATTTTTTTATAATGACTTCGAAATACATGCGTTATGCTGATGATGTTGATTGTTGGATGATAGATCGCCGTCGACTTATGGTGAAACATTGTCTTGTTAAGAAATCACTAGCTGAGAGCATTAACATAACTGGAATTCAAGTTAAAGGGTGTGGAAAATTTTCCTTGCGATATTACGAAGACAATACAGAGCGAAATTATGTAATAGATATGGGTGATGAAACCAAAATGTCTAGCTGCACTTGCATTGATTGAAAAAGGTCATGTTATCCGTGCAAGCATTTTTTTGTTGTTTTTAAAAAATATCTGTGTTAGAACTGGGAATTAATCTCTTCTTTATATAGAATGTCTCCATATCTAAATTTAGATATTGATTTTGAATTTGATGAAGCAAAGACCAAAGGACGTAATGATAAACTAAATACAACTACTTATGCAAGTGACATTTCCAACAATGAGCATAAAGAATCCAGTGCTGACAGAAATGAAAATGGTGAAGTGTTGGTGAAAGCAGATGCTCAAAATGAAAGAAATACAGGAAAACAATCAATTACTAGTAAATCAATAAGAAGCCTTTTGAGTGAATTACAAAGTCTCAGTTTTCTAATTGAACATGACGAAAGTTTGCTTGGAAACACATATAAGGAGTTAAGTAACATCATTGAAAATGTGAAAAATGTTTTACCTAAAGAAAGTTGCTTGCCACTTCTGCTTAATAACGACAAAACATCACATTTGCAGAAAACCTGTGTTAAATGTCATAAGCTAACAGCACCAAAAAGAAAAAATACAAAGTTTAAACGAGTTGAAAAAAAAAAAAAAGAAACTATTAGCTAAATTATGACTTGTCAGATATATCAAACAATGGATGGCTATCTGATAATGTTATAAATATGTTTTAAAACATGATGAAAATCCAATTCAAAGATATCAATGGTCCGGCAGACATTATTCTTGGAAAAAATCTTGTTTTTAATACTTACAATAATATACCCTTTTGTTCAGGTTTTGCACGATGGTCAAGTCACTGGGTTGCCATTTCAACATATAGATGTAAACCTGGTGAGGTTTTTTTGATGGACAGTATGTTTCATGGTTAAGTTGCACATCATACAAAGCGTTTTTTCATATGGTTTTGTATGTCAGGCTAATATAAAGTGGGGTATGTTTTTCTTTTAATAATAATCCTTCCCATCTTGCGATTTGACTGAAATTTTGAGATGTTTTTGTTTATTATGTTTGAGAATAGAGTTTTGTAATATTTAATTTTAAACTAATTGATTCAAAAGGTAAGATATTTTAATTTCAGTTAACAATAAGAGTATTTTAAGTATTGGTAATTTATTAAATATTTATTAGCAATAAATTTGATTTACTTTATTAACCATTTAGATAATCAGCTTTATTTTATTATTTATTTGTGTATGTTATATGCATAAATAATACATTTTCTATTTGCATCAGTGAATATATTTTGATATGTTAAATTTATAGGTATGTACTTTAGAAGTTTATTTTATAACTATTTATTTTGTTCTTCAGATGTATAACTTTTTTTTGTAAATCATCAAACAGGTTTTTTATAATTTATTATCATAAGCAAATCACCACATATATGGGTGTAGCTTGATATGATCAGATTTATTTTTAAAATTTAACTACAAACCATTTAAGAACACTAAAAATTTCTAAAATTCCTCTAATGACCTTAAATCACTTTTATTATAAATATTTAATATATTTTTATTCTTATTGCATCCGAGAACCTTTTAATTTGGTTAAGTACAGTGACTTCTTAGCTGTGAAAGTATAATTTTTGAATACTAGTTTATGTTAGAGTATTTTTTTTTGTTATGTTTTGGTTTTTAGATATCTTAAATACTTCACGGAAATTAGTAATGCGTGACTATTATTTTTTATCAACAATGCTTTAAAGATTTCATTAGCCAACTATCCGTTATATTATCGTTATGGTATGGTTATTTTGGTGTACGTTGTTTAGTTGTGGTATGGTTATTTTGGTGTACTATTAGCAAAGATTATTTTGAGTGGTGAGAAACTTCTTTCAATTTTACATTTCATGGATTGATTCAGTCCTAATATTTATCTATTTGATGATTCAACTAGGGTCCATTTATTATTTTATGCATTACCATTTGTTAACAAATATCTCTATATAATAATACTGAACTTAATGTTAATGTTAACAGTACTCCTTTTTTAATTAAAGTGCTCCTTTGTGCGTTTTTCGAAACGTTAATTTCAAGAAAAATTCTAATTTACTTTTATATTCTAAAGTTCTAGTTTATTGCTATATTTCACTTATTCTATTATTTCATACGTATATTCATATTCATGTATATATTCATATTCATGTATATATTTCAATAGTAAAATAGAACTCATGTTGTACTTTTGATTTCTTCCTTTACTGTTACGTCAGGGTTTACTCGAGGTTTTATCCTTAGCCCTCTAATTTTTCTTTTATCTATAATAACGATCTCTCAGAAATTTTCACAGAGAAGGTGACATTATTTTCTGATGATTTTAATTACTATTAATTCTTGTCTTTATTAGAAGTCAACACTCTGATTGCTTGGATGGGGCATTTGAGCTTTTGATTTCACTCCTGATATGGAATAGCGCTGTCATTGGTTGGTGATCTTTAACTCAGATAAAACTTGATTATTTTCAGCTAATCGTTTTTTCAATTATCTGGATTATTTTTTATCTATGAATGGTAACGATCAGTCATCTAGATTGTGTCTTCTAGAATTATCTCTTACTTCTGATCTTTCTAAGAAACCACATATCAAATCCATTACAATAATAGTTAAGGTGGCATCCTTTTATGACGCTTCAGATATCTGGATTCTATTCTTTATCTCTATAAATCTCCAATCTGTCTTCGCATGTAATACAGTTGTCATATTTTTTGAGGATCTTCCAATGATGCCCTTTAATGATGCCTACAAATATTACAATTGAAGTTGCTCTAAAGCAAGTAGAGAATAAATTTTAGTAGATGGCATCAGAGCTAGCATCTCTGGTGCCATCTACTAAAATTTATTCTCATGTTCTTTGTCATTCAATTAAGTCTCACCCTTAAACTGTGTCTGTTCCTAAGTGCTCTCAATCTTTTGAATGTGAATTGTTATCTAATTGTTATCATGCTCTTTAGCCTTCATCTTCAGTCTTGTTTAAAAAAAATCATTATTTATTACTATTATAGTTAGAAACTTTGATTGAAAACCTTTTAAATATTTATTAACCTAACTAAATATTTATCGCTATTATAGTTAGAAACTTTTGTTAAAAGTATTTGTTAGATATGTAACATCAGATGTACTTGTGAAAGAAAAGTTGCAAGATTTAGTAGAGCTAAAAGACACAACTCATATAATTGAAAGCCAATGCCCCTAAAAACAAGCTTGTTAGTGTTGCTTCAGATGGTGCAACAGCAATGTTTGGAAAACACATTGGGCTTATGGGTTTACTAAATAGTGATACGCACCCAGAGTTTATCCCAGTTCATTGTGTGATTTATCGAGAACATTTAGCAGCAAAACATTTAATTTCCAATTGTTTTTAAATCTTTGCTAGTGATTGTAAATTATATTCGATCTTATGCAAAAAATCACAGACAGTTTAAAATTTTCATTAGTGAATTGGATCTTGCTGACAAACCAAGTGTCTTGTTGTTTTACTGTACTGTAAGGTGGCTTTCAAGTAGTGACGTTCTTTGTAGGTTTGTAGAACTATTAGAACCAATTAAATGTTTTTTGCTTGAAAAGCAGAAGACAATTGAAATCTTTGATGATGTGAAATTTTTGCAAGATCTTTAATTTTTTTATTGATGTAATGCAACATTTACAAAATCTGATTTTGTCGCTTCAGGGAAAAGAAAAAAATATATCTGATCTTGCTCAGACTATATTTAGTTTTCAAAATAAAATTGCTCTATTTCAAAAAGATTTTACATTAAAAACTTTTAATCATTTTCTTCAAATGAAGAAGATGATTCATAATCTAATCCTACAATTCAGTATGATGATCATAAGATTGAATCAAACCGGGAAAAACTAAAGAATTTATTCGAAGACTTTCAAAACAGGTTTAAAAATTTGTATGCTCTTAAATCATCATTAGCATTCTCAGTAAACCCTTTTTTAATTGATATTATTAGTGATGGTTGTCCAATACCAGAAAATATACTTGAAGAAACATCTCAATTGGAAATAGAATTACTAGCTCCAAGAAGATCAAAATCTTCAAATGCTGCATAAAACACTAGCTTTATTAGATTTTTGGAAAATGGTTCCTGAATTAAGTATCCTCAACTAAAAAAGATTAGTCTAAAACTTATTTCAATTTTTGGTTCAACATATATATGTGAATCTTTTTTTTCGACTATAAAATTTGATAAATCAAAGTATCGTGCCAATCTAACTAGTGAACATTTGTTACAGTTGCCTAGAATATCAACTACAAGCTGGAAACCAGATTTTAAAAAACTTACCAGTAGTGTTGAAAGTCTTAGTGCTTTATAAATTTATAGTAAATTATGCAAGTTATTATACAAGAATTTTCTAATGGTCTTTTACAAAAAATAACTGATGTAAAAAGAATTATCTTTGTTATCATAGTTATAAGAAAGATATAGTTTGGAAGCGAACAATAGCGCATTGTTTTAACTCTTTCATACTGTTTTTTCTCGTTTCCGGACTTCCGAACCTGCACAAAAAGATTGTTGTTGTTAGCGGTTGCCTGTTATTTTTTAAAGTTGTCTTTCTATTTTTATTGAAATTGATTTTTTTTGATATGCCTGGTGAAAATTGTGCAATATTTGGTTGTTCAACTTCAAGAAGACACAAAGGTATCAGCATTTTCAAAGTTCCTACTCCAACTAATGATGCAAATAAGAAATGGAGTAATGAGCTTATTAACGTAATTACTAGAGACAGACTCATCGATGATTCTTTGAAAAAACGAATTGATTCCTTCAACATTTATATTTGCGAGCTTCACTTTACTGAAGATCAATTTTGGGTTTACTCATCTCGAAAAATTTTAAAGGATGGAGCATTGCCAACTCTAAATCTCCCTAAGAAAAGTAATCAATCACAGCGAAGTTCAATATCCATTACAAAACGTGAGGAGTTTTTAGTGACGCAAGAGTTAATTTCTCGAACTACAACGTCATGTTACAAATCTTTTGATGATTTTACAAAACGTATTTTAAAGCTCTCTCTTGATGATTGTTGGAAAATTTCTTTGGATGATAGATTTATAGTAATTACTTGTAATTCTCCAGAACATATTTTACCAAAGTATGAAATTTATGTCGACGAGTTGCTAGACTATTGTGTAAGAATTTTTGGTTGGATGTTACCAATAGATCATCTTTTGTACCTTCAATATAAAGGATCTTTTTTAAATGTTTCTTTATCAAAATTTATAAGTCATATTGAAACTCTTGTTCTTTGTCCTGGTGTTGAAGTAAAAAGTTTAGACTTAATCAACCAAAACTTTAAATTTGAAAAGCATGTTATAACTAAAAAATTTAACTACTTGCTTTTTAAGCAACTTCCTCTTAAACCTAGATTAAATCAAGATGAGTTTTATCGTTCACTTAATTGTAATATTTTAATAAAATCCCAGAGTTGTTGTTATTCATGCCATTCTTTGCAACTTAAAACTAATTATGAAGTAAATAATAAAAATAAAACTTTAAACCAACCTGCAAAGCTGAATGCTCCTCTTAAATTTACCTCCACCGAACGAATTAAATTAAGTTTGCAACGACATTGTTTAAAATGCAAACAGTTGGAAAATCAGATTGAACATATGAAAACAGTTTTGAATATGGAAAGTGAAAAAGTTAATTTAGAACTTGATCAAGACCTTAAAACATTGTACTCTGGTTTTAATCAAAAAAATATTCCAGACTTCATGAAACTATTTTGGAATGAGCAGCAAAAGTATATTAAAGCTTCTAGCCCCTGTAGTGTAAAATATCATCCAATGATAATAAAATTTTGTCTCAATTTAGCAGCTAAATCTTCGTCAGCATATTCTGATTTGCGTTTTGATAGTAAGACTGGTTCAGGATTTTTAGTTCTTCCAAGTTTACGCACCTTGAGAGACTACAAAAATTATATACATCCTTCAAGAGGTTTTAATCCTCAAGTCATTAATGATCTTGCAAATAAAACTTCTAACTTCTCTAGTTCTGAACGATTTGTTACAATTCTGTTTGATGAAATGAAAGTTCAAGAAGATTTGGTTTGGGATAAATACTCTGGTGAGTTAATTGGATTTGTAGATTTAGGAGATATTCAAACTAACTATGCAACACTTAAAAATGTGAGAGAGCTAGCCTCTTATGTTTTAGTTTTTCATGTTAAAAGTATAGTAAACCCACTTTCCTATAGTCTAGCAACATTTGCCACAACTGGAGTAACATCGACACAACTTATGCCAATATTTTGGAAAGCAGTGCGTTATCTGGAGAGTATAAATTTGAAAGTCATAGCTGCAACTGCAGATGGTGCATCTCCAAATAGGAAGTTTTTCAAAATGCATTAGAAATTAGATGGTGGCTCAGGGAAAAAAATTATATATCGCACTAAAAACTTATTTAGTAATGATAATAGATTCATCTTTTTCTTTGCAGATGTACCTCATCTAATCAAAACTTCTCGAAACTGTCTAAGTAATTCTGGTTCTGGATGTAAATCACGCTACATGTGGAATAGTGGATTTTTTCTTCTTTGGAATCATATTTCAACATTTTATAATTCTGATTTAGAAAGAGGTTTAAAACTTGTTCCTAAACTAACAAGCGATCATGTAAACTTAACACCATATTCTGTGATGAGGGTACGTCTTGCATCCCAAGTATTGAGCGAAACGGTAGGAAATGTTTTAAAGCAGTTTGGACCACCAGAAGCTGCTGGAACTGCAGAATTTTGTTTAATGATGGATATGTTTTTTGATTGTTTGAATGTAAAGAACAGTGTTGAGCATATAACAAAAAGAAAGCCATTTTTAAAACCTTATGAATCAGTAGATGATTCAAGATTTGCTTGGTTAGATAACTTCCTCTTATACTTTAAATTGTGGAAAGAATCTATAGATCAACGAGAAGGAAGTTTTGATGAGAGCTCAAAATCAAAAATGTTTATTTCTTCTCAAACTTATGAAGGTTTGCAAATTACAGTGCATTCATTTAAAGAAGTTGTTAAATTTTTACTTGAAAATGGTGTTCGATTTGTATTTTCTGAAAGATTCTGCCAAGATGACCTTGAAAACTATTTTGGAAGACAACGTGCAATTGGTCGCAGAAAAGATAATCCATCTATCAAAGATTTTGGCTACAATGACAATACAATCAAGTCACAATTTTCAGTTCGTCCAATTACTGGTAACATTCAATCTACTAACAATAATATCATGGATATTGAAAATAATCCTTTACCGAAAAGAAAAAAAAATAGTTCAAAGTTAATTCAAATTACAAACCAACATTAAGTTCTGCTTTTTCACATTTATTAATTGAAATAAAAAGGTTATTTTCATAACCACAAAGTTTTAAAAGCATTATTTGTCATTATATTTATAATGGTAAGAGTATCTATAAATGAATTAGTATAAAGGCATTGTGTTTTTCTTCAAAAAAATATTTCTAAACAAAATACGATTGGCATATTTTATTAAAATAAATTGGCGGGCTTCCATCAAGTTCAAGTAAGTTAAACTACTGATTTTGGACCCCCTCCTGAGGGTTATTTAAAAGAAAAATTATTTTTTTGAATATTTTAGGGGGCGCGGTTTGACTGTTGTAGGGGACATGGGGGTCAGCTTGCCCCCCACGTCTTAGACTAATTCTGCCATAGGTATAGTAAACATTTAAAATAAACAAGATCAATACTTATAATTTTAATTCACTTGGAATAACATTTGCTTGTTTTCTATTTGCTTGCATAATTATTTATAAGTAAATAAAGGGGGACTGTGACCGACGGTCGCAGGTGTGATCAAAGTTTGCTTTGAAAAAATATATGTTAAATGAAAGCGATGAAGTACTTCATCACTTGTGTGACTATGTAGTGATGAAATACTTTGTCACTACAGTCATAAGAATATCTTTAACGTAACTAAAATTAATTCATTTCAATAAAATTTTATTTTATTGGCTCAGCCAGTACCGTAGCAACTGAAAATTGCCCCATGCGAGTAAGGTTATTGAGGTGCAAAAAGAAACATTTTTTTTATATAAATAGCTCTTTTTAATTATTAAAAAAATATTTTTATTCTTCCTTATGAAAATCTTTTTAGAAAGATATTGCTATTAAATGTCACAAAATTATTAATATTTTTGATCTTAATAATTTTTGGTTTAAAAAAAATTGATTTTTTTCAATTATTTCTAAAATTTGAATAAAATTCTGGTTCTTTTGAGACCCAGGTTGATATACTTTTTGAGAAAAAAAAAAACTTTTATTAGGGAATTAAGGTATAATCAAGGTTCATGGGGTGTGTAACCTCTTTCAACGAAAACAATGACATTTTATTATATATATATATATATATATATATATATATATATATATATATATATATATATATATATATATATATATATATATATATATATATATATATACTTACTCTTGCCAACTATAGTGAGCAAAACATGATAAAATATGTTACCTTTCTTTAAGTGTGTTTTTTTTAGAAAATTTTAGTTTATTTAGTAGTGTTTTTTTAGAAAAAGGAAAAATAATGAAAAAAAGCTGATCCCTGCCCTAACCCAAACCTTTCAATGTGCTAACAACTTACTTGCAGGTTCTCCCTAAATCAGTCTATGCATGTACCCTCGTCTATCCCTTAATCAGTGTGATGTCAGTGTGATATATATATATATATATATATATATATATATATATATATATATATATATATATATATATATATATATATATATATATATATATATACACACACACACACACATATATATATATTAAATGATCAGGGTTATGATCAATTACGTATATATATATATATATATATATATATATATATATATATATATATATATATATATATATATATATATATATATATATATAAATACGCAATTGATCATAACCCTGAATTTACTATGAGATTTACAACAAAAAGCTAACAAAAAGTTTATTGAAGTACTATTTTAATAAATTAAGTAAATATTAAGTAAAATTTTAAACAGAATTAAAGTAGTTTTATGCCATTAATGTTTTAAAAAGATATGTGGCTATGAAAATAGCCTTTTATGTTCAATATTTATGTCAATTTCCTTCACTTGCTTTCTTTATTTCGCATCGCAATGAACGAGTTTTACAGGTTTTCTTTCTCATCTTATGTTTTTCAATAATATCTTTGGCATAAGAAAATGAACGAACTCTTACAAATAATGTAATTAAGTGCTCTAGCAAATTCTTACTAACTTCAGTTGATTCTGGATCATTGCAAACTTGTTTATAAAGGGATAAAACAATATAATTTGTAGACATGGACTCGATTAGAACTTCAGGATCTAGTTTTAAAAAAACTTGTGTTGTTTTTTTACGAAAAATATTCTCACATGTCAGAAAAAGATCTTGAATTATATTGTTTACTTTCCACAAACCCCCTCTATCTCTAATATTTACAAGTGTCTGAGTATCATCTTCCATAACCCTACAGCGCAGTAAAATTGAAACACACTGTTGGCTATACTTACATACATTTTTACTACTTTTAAATTTAGTATACACTCTCTGAAAAATATATCCAATAAGATATTGTAAACTCTTTCTCTCTATATCAGTTATTTCCTGAGTTGTATTTACAGATTCAATAGTATTTGGTTTTATATCAGAAAGATTGTTTAATATAAGAGAAGACATTTCAGTGAGTAGTGTATTACTCAAAGCTAGATCGCTGAAGTGTGAAGCTAGTAGATTTTCGCTCAACAATCCATAATATTCTTGATAAAATAAATCACTATTGCCTTTAAATTGTTCTATTATTGGTTTTAACTTTTGCCAAAGATTTTCAGCATCATCTAATGAATAACTAAACTTCTCGCATGAGAACTGTTTTCTTATATCAAATGGTAGACACATGTCCATTTGCAATAAACTTGCACATTCTTCAACTATGCTTTTCAGCTTTAGTGGTGACAATGTATTAGACGAGTTCTCCGTATTATACATTTTGGAAGAATCTATATCAAAACTCTCTAAAATATGCTTCGATGTAATGTGTCTCTTTAAACCTCTAATTGTCTTGTAAACTTTGGGACACTGAATGCATGCATGCTGTTCGACATTATCTCTATAAATATCAATATCAGAAACAATAGAATCTATATCTGTAATTAAGTTAATGTCATTGTTCAAAAATCCTCCTTCAACCACGTCAAACAAACATTCCAAATCACTATTTATCTCGAAATCGCTGTTAAATAATACCATTTTTTAAACTTGTGCAGGTTTGCCGGGTCGTTGTGCAGTTTTCAAGTTAAAATCGAAAAACAATGGAAACGGTCCGTGTTTCCAGACTATGTATTCTTATGACTATGTTGTTATGTTTAATTTTTTGCTGAATGATGAAAAGATATTTTTTAATTGTTTAAATAAAAGTAATTTGAACTTAGTTGAAGTTCATTAAAAAATTTTTTTTATTGTGTAGTCGTTTATTTATTTAATATTTTGCAGTTTTTAGTAACTTATTCTATTTAAGTGGTTATAAGTTCAATTCGAATAAAAGCAATTAAAATACATTAAAATAATTTTTTTTCTCAAAGAAACCTTTTTATCTTTAGATTTTTATTTCTTGCTTACAATTATTTTTATAAGAAAATTTATGGTTGTTGTAATTGTGCTAATTCAAAAAAGATGATAATTTAGAGATGCTTTCTCAATTTTTTCTACAAATGGTTTTCTAGTGTGAATAAAATAGAATCAGATTTTATGTAGCCAAGTTTACATTTAAATAGCTTTTACTTTCTTTATTGTAAAAAAAACTAAATACTAAATATAAATTGTGCACATACTAAATTTATTTATAAAAGTACAATTTCCATTTAAAAAATTAAAATATTGATGCATAAAAAATCTAAATTTACATTCGCCAATTTTTTTTTTTAAAGATGAAGTTGGCATAGCAACATATTTACTGCGGTTCTTTGGCACACGTCATTATTTATATGCGGCTCTCGCGTCTAAAATTCTGGCCAGCGCTTGTATAAACCGATATAAAAACTTACTTGTGACACGTCCATTAATTTATCACATAGTTAAATTTTAAAAACAAAGTAAAAAATAATTAATTAAATAATAAAAGTAGGATTTTGTTGTTTTAAATGTATTCATTTATAAATATATATATATTTAAAAAAAATGTTCTGAGTAAATTTTTTTTTTTTAACTAGCAAATAAATAGAATTTAAATTAATGCAAACTTACTTTTTTTTACTCTAACTTTCCTTTCCTTTTTTTATTCATGAATAGTTTGAGCACAAATTTTTCTACTTTAAGAAATGTTTCAAATGCGATTTAAAAAGTCTAATTTTTTTGAGCACCTAAAATGATTCCATAAGCCGGTAAATTTAGGACATTTTATAAAACCCCTTCAAAAATTTTATCACCTTGATACTAGAAGGTTTTATTGAAAGCAAAGTGTATTTTATCATTTTTGCTACGATTTTTACATTTTTTTTTTTTTTCTTAAAATTTCTGCTTAGGAAAAAAAATATTTTGTTCTTATTTGTATTTTTAATTATAACGGTAATTCAATATAGGTTTATACCTATTATAATTATACCTAGTATAATCAAAACTTTTTTTTTCTTCCTAAAGTTTTCGTTAAAGAATGTTTACATTGCATATACATTAGGGGCCAATCTAGAGTCTTGTACGTCTGTAGATGTACCAAAAAATACAAAAAAAAAAAAAAAATTGATTTTCGAAAAAAAAAGCTATTTTTATATTTTATTACTAAAATTTTATATTAACTATAAAAATACTATTTTACTTAACTGTCAAAATTTAAGTTTTATCATCGGATAAAAGTTTTATAAACAAACAATACACCGATGGACATCTTCAACATTTTTTTTTTTATATATGATTTATCATAGAAAAATGGTGGTATGGTATATGGTGATAAAATTCTTCAAAATCAATTTAAATATTATAAAAAAAAGTACATCTTACATATCTAAGACATCAGATCATCAGGTACTGGTACTAAGACATAAGATCATGCAGGTACTTCTTACATAACTAAGACATCAGATCAGATCAGCTTTTGAAGAAGTTATTACTGATACAATATTTATAAAATTTTTATTTCTAAACATTTTTATATTTTTGCTGATAAAGCTTCTGACAGTTAAAATAAAGAACAACAATTATTAATTATATGGTTTGTTGATTTAAAGATCAATAAGAGAAGAATTTATCAGTTTTTTATGTTGCACAAGCGGTGTTAATATTTAAATATTATTTTATGTTTTGTTAAAAAGTATTTATGATTTTACTTTATAAATCATGAATTGCAGAGGGCATTGATGTGATGGCATTGAAGAAATCAATGGTCACACTAAAAGTTTGTCTTCTTGTATTTTAAATCTAAATGAAAAAGCTACATCATTGTCGCAGTATTAATTTAGCTATTTGCGCCTCGTGCAAAGTGCAATATGTCAACTATCTTTTTGCACATTAAAGAGGTATCAAACTTTTTAAACTTTTACCTACCAGGCAACAAAAGTTAGAAGAGCATATTGAAAGTATTGTTTTGTGGGCTGTTAAAAAAAACAGCAGCTAAAAGGTATTTGCAGTACACGTTTGGTGGAAAAAGTAAATAGTTTGGATACTTTTCAAGAATTTTGTGCTAGTTTCTACTAAAATAATTTCAGAAGAAGTCCAATCTTTGTGACGCTAGTGAAAAGGACTCCATTTGTTGTTAAAAGTGATAAATTTTCATGCTTGTGAAAACATTAAAAATTTACTTGATACCTTTTAATTAACTTAATATAAATTTGTACACATTTTCTTCACTTTAAAGCCTAAAAAATTGTATTTAAAGCACCATTGTACAGGACCACTCAAATGGTTTAGCCTCGATGAATATTTGTACGGAGTTGGTTACAGCCACGCCGGAAAAGGGCCTAGGGCAGCAACTGCTACTTTTGTCCTTTTGGCTGGGGTGGTAAGGGTAGCATAAATATGCCCTTTCTAGGAAATAGGTATGGTAAATTTTTGTGCTTTAAAAGCATTTCATTATCCAACATTTCATTATCAATATTTTATAATCAATATCTACCAACTGGAACTGGAAATCTATTGCTGTTTTAGGACTTTAAACTAGGTAATTTCAATAAAAAAATCACTGGGTAGTTTGAGCATACTCATATTACACAAAAATGGCATCTTTAAATGTAGGCAAAACTAAAGGTTTCTATGCATTGTTTTTAGAACAATAATGGATTGGATTTTTAGCTAATATTTTTTTTTTATGAAAAAATTAATTTTATTATTTTAGCGTCAAAATTCATGCGTGATGATATTATTTTAACAACGCAAAATATTTAATGGCGTTTTAATCAGATGATAGCCGCTAATTACTGGATACAAATTTACGCAAGTTGTACAGATTCCTGATATTAGCACATTATGTCGATTCAAAAAGTACAAACCAACTTTAACTTCACTTCTTACATCTAAGAAATCTTTAAGTATGCTCATTAGGCAGGTCCGTTTTTAGGGGTCGGAAAAACTGTAACTCTGCCACTTTATTTTTCCATTCTACGTTGATATACAAGACAATTCCAAATAAAGTTATAAAAATATTTCAATTTTCCTAACCTCCCTGAGGGTTTGAATATTTTAAAAAAAGTCATTTTTGACCAATTATTCCTTAAATTGCTATCTTAATTGGATCAAGGACCAACAAAACTAATACATTTTTTTTGTGTGAGCTGACTCTACTATTAGGTAGGTTCGTATAAAATTTGAGCTCAAAGTATTTAAAATTTCTCGAGATAACACATTTTGGAATATAACCTGGTTTCTTTTAAAGACCTGGTTTTTACTATGTTTGCAATTTTATATTTATGTAATTACTCCTAAATGTTCATTAAAAAACTTAATAAAATTTGCATTTAAGAAGTTTGTTAAATAAGGAATCCAAATATTGTACTTAATAAAGATAAAAAAAATAAAAGTAAACTGTTAAAAATGTAAAAGACTTTGACAAAAGGTTTTACAAACACGTTTTGTAAATAATATACATAAAAAAATTTTCTTATAAAAAGTTTCTTACAATTGATTAAGAATTTCTTTACACCAGTTAAACTTATAAAATGGAAAATTAACTCTGTGTTCCTTCAAAACCAGTAAAATATCTTGTAACTTTTCCTCTTTAATTGTTGAATCAATAAAGTCTTTTACCAATTTAATAGCTCTTTCGCAACAGTCATTGACACAGTCTAATCTCTTAATAAACCTTTGCATTTTTTTATAATCAGAATCATCAGTCCATAAATCAGGTGGAATTTCTAACCACTTTGATAAATAAGGAACTATTTTAAATAACAATCATGAATTTTGAACGCAATCATTAAGTTCTGAATTTTCATTTAATTCTACAGGCTTAAACTTTAAAAGTTTAAAGATGTCAAGTTGATTTGATTTTAACAACTGCTGAGCAACTTTTTCTTTAACTTTATTGTAAAGACTTATCAAATAAACAAAAGACAACTGTTTCTTCAGAAAGATAATAACTTTGTCTAAGATAGGTTGAAATAAAAGCTTGAGGAGCATCAGCATCAAAATCTTTCATTTTTATCATCTCATTAACTGTAAACAAATCATTATGAGCAGCAGAAATAATTTGACTTGATTGAAGAAAGTTTTTTGCATGAACTGAAGCTACATATATCGAAGCCTTTGAAAATACTGTTTCTTCCTCTAGGGTTAAAAACTTTATGATTGGTTGAGTAAGTTTCATTGCCAAATTGTATAACGGGTTTTCCATAAATCTAGCTTCATGTTCACCAGCTAGTTTGTGTATAATAAATCCAGGAACTGCCTCCCTTCCTTCTAGAAAAACAATGACATATAGACACACAGATGTTTATAGTCATTTCTGGGAAAAGTATGAAGTTCCAAAGCTTTTTTGCAAAAAGATAAACTTTTTGTAGCCATATCTTCTAATGGAGTTCCACTAACTTCGCACTATGGAAACTTTGATAACTGATCCATATCTTTTTGAACATTTTTATAATGCATTGGCCTAGCAATTTTGGATCTCGTATATATAGATTTTCATAGACCTTTGCTTTCTATTTTAGTGATTGGATTTATTGCATGTAAAATATGTCGTTCTTGAGAATGTCGTTCTACAAAGAAGCCTTAACAGAGGTCAATTTAAAAATTCTTCTAAAATACTTATACAACCATTATTACAACCAGTGTTACATGCTGTTGTATCAGCACAACTTCCAATTATGAAGCTTTCAGTTCCAAACTTTTTTATATCATTAAAACATCCTAATGCTTGATCATATCCTTTTTCCCGATTGACATTCAACTATCCTAGCAGCTTATCCTGTTGTTTTCCATTTGTATTTAAATCCCAGTCTGGACTTTTAACAACATTAGCTAGGGGTTTGTTTACTTCAGAAATATAGCCTTCATTTAAAGCCGTAACTTTTTTTGTATCGATGTGCAAAATTAAATTACTATTTTTACATTTTTATTTTATTTTTGCCTTAATTAATTCTAATTCACTAAAATGTAAGTCTTTTCTTATTTTTTCTACTTTTGTCTTCGAAAGTTTTATTTCATTAAGATTGATATTTCCACATCTTAAAAATAATGCTAATAATCCTGTCTGTACTCCAAAAGAAATTCCAAAACGCCCACAAAATGTTAAAGTTTTTTTAATAAGTTCATCAATATCTACTGTTACTGTCACTTTATTTCGTTTTATGTTAGTTGATTGTTTTTCAATTTCAACATAGTTATTACATTGAAATTCTTCATTATCAAAATTTTCTTGCAAAAATAACTCTTGATTTCCATTAATACAATTGCTATTTGATGAAAATTGTTTTAACTTTGAGTTTTTTGTGGCAGATTCCTCCTTTTGCTCAAACTCTTTGGCTTTTCTTTTGCGAAACTCTCTGTAATGACATATTAATTTGGAAACATTTTCCCTAAAACAATTTAATAAATTTTTATTTGTCATTTAGCTTAAATTTTTATATCAATAATTATGCAATAAACTATGAACATTATTTAAATCAACAGTTACCTAATACTTCTGCAACTAATATGTGGTATACCACCCATAAACCGCGGTTTTCTAAGCGCAGAAACAACACATTTGGGCTGACATGTTTTATCATTACAAAGCAGCTCGTGATTTATATCTTGAGGACAGGAAATAATTTCGGTGTGCTTTTTATTATTATTTTTTTATTGAAATTTAGTAATCTGCAGCAGTGATAAAAATATCTTAAAAAGTCGCCTTTTGCAGGCAATGTTCTGCAATCAATTTTTGGGTTGGTCCTAATAATGGGTGGGTTTGTCCTAATAAATATATTTCAGTATTTGAACGTGTTGATATTGCCATTTTAAATTCAAAGTTACAAACGCAGCGCATTTTCATAAAATTTATTATTGCACGCTGTGATTATAACTCCGTAGAGGTCCGGCAGAGCAAATTAAAAAAAAAATTCAAACCCCAAGGGAAGTCGGGAAATTTAAAAATTTTTTTAAATTTTTTCAGGAAAAGTCTTTTATGACAACATAGAATTGGAAAATAAGTTGGCACAGCTGTAATTTTTCCAACCCCTAAAAACGGACCTGCCTGATGCTCATAATACCAAGGTGCTCTTATCCTATCTTATCTACCCTAAGCTACCCTAATAGGTGGGATAGATGGTAAAAGATTATTTTTTTTTAATTAAAAAAAAAAAAAGTTTAAAATTGATTTAAACAAAACTTTAAAAAAAATTTTATTGAAGAGAAAAGAAAGGCCGAGAATCAATAAGCAGCAGTTCAGAAACAACTCAGATAAACAAACCGGCGTTAAAGAACATTTTGTAAATCGCAATCACGTTTAGAACTAATATTTTTCCGAAAATCAATTCGAAATTAAATAAGATATGTTGTATTAAATTTTGTTCCTCTTGCTATCGACATAAGTTACAACTTTTTGTTTTTATGCTTTAACTCTTTATATATATTTCAAATTTTTTTGTAGATGTTTTGCAAAAAAGCAATAGTTTTTTGAACTTGTATTTTTATTTTCTATAAAAAAGAGAAAAAAAGGAACACAATATAAAGAAAATATACAGTTATAAAACAAATATAGCAATAGTTTTTTCAGTTAGTATTTTTATTTTTGATGATTTTTTTAGAGTAGTGATTATTTTCGACAACTATTTGCGTACAAATTTATATCTCTTTGTACTTTCTTAATCGTAATCTTAACTTAAATGTAACGATTTTAAACCACTGAACAGTCTTGCCAATGGTCGAAAGCCAACAACAACAACAACAAAAAAAACTAAGGGATTATCACAAGCAGCAGCATCACCTTATTAGATCAAAATTACTACTTTGTTGAAAAAAATAACAACTGAACCGGTGGAGCTAGAGAACCCTCACAGTGAACTACAGAATCAGAATAAAGTTGACATAGGCAGTCAAAAAATAGACAGTACAGAAAAACAGAAGTCCGATGCAAAAGGTGATGAAATTCTAAAAGAAACTATGAAAATAGAAAATATGATTCATGTTCTGGTGGAGTGTTTAAGCATGGAGTCGGGAAAGAATTTAGAGCATGGAGCAAATATGAAGCAGCACTAAAAGATTACGCGGACTCCAGTGTTCATAAGGCTGCAAGTGCTCTAAAGATTGAGAAAGAAAGTATAAAATTAACATCAATTAATGCTCAAATTGACCAAATGTACATGGAGAAGCAAGCAGTTTGAAGGAAAGGCTTGCTAGCTCATTTTGAAACATTGAAAACTTTCTATCGACAGGGTGTAGCTATAAGAGGTGATAATGATAAGGAACCCAATATTTACCAGTTTAATTTGGATAAGAGTAGAAGTGATAAGGCATTAGAAATCTTGATGATTGAGCAAGAACAACTTCTCACCTTAGAAGCACAAAGGCATATTGTTGAACTGATCAAAGTTAAACATTTCTATTCGGTAATTGAAGATGAATCCTCAAATATTATTCAGAAAGAACAAATGTTGTTTAATATAAGAACTTGCATTGACAACTATGAAATAAATGAAGATTTCATCGTAGTATATGAATGCGTCAACGGTCTTTTTTCAGACACCTTGGTGACATATATTGAATTATCCTTTTGAGGTGCAACTTGAAGTATACAAAAGTTGTTGGAATCAGCTTTGATGGAGCATCAATTATGAATGAGTACAGAATAATGCGACTGAAGTACATTTCAATGACTCCATGGACAACACGAACAAAAGCAGTACAAGTAATGTTTAAGAAGATTGGAGAAATCCGTACAAGATTGAACAGTCTTCAGAGTGACAAGACTATTGCTGCAAAAACAAGAGCACAAGTTTAAGGTTTTTTTATCTCAGCTTTCATCATTAAAAACACTTTTTGAACTCCAAAGCACTTTTGAACTTTTTGGCTATTTTAGAGAATCTATCGAAGCAGTTAAAATAAATCAGTCTGACAGGTGATGTCGCAGTATTCTGCATTCAAAAGGCGTCCCAGAGATTTGCAGAACTTAGATCAGATAAGGAATTTAATAAAATTTTAAAGGAGACAAAAAATACCTGAAATCAAATAAGACAATGAGTTTGAAACCAAAGTTACGCAGAGACAGAGTAATACCTAAAACATTACGAAATTGAGTAATTACTGAGAAGTTTACATTGGGCGGTGCAATACTGGTCCTGATAAATCAGAGTAAAAACAAAGGAAACCTTTTTTTTGAAGCAATTAATGCTATTCAGAACAGTTTAAGTGATAGATTTGAACAGAGTTGACTAACAGCTGTAAAAAATACAAAAGATATTTTCATATTATTGGCGAATAAACAAGATTACCCACCGTTTTCATTTGGAATGGCATTTTTTAATGATCTTGACATCTTGGAACTAAAAGTTGAGTTAAAGTTAATTATTAACCTGCAATTTTATAGACAATTATTAGCCTACAGATTTTTATAGATATTGTATCAAATATTTATCATCGAATAAAATGAAAATTTAAAACTTATTTTTTCAAATCAAATTGGAGCATTAAGATTGCTTCTCTGAATACTTTTAAAATCTCTCTTTATTTATTTTAAAATTGGATATTATATAATAATTTAAAAATATTTTGTCGTAGTTGATATTATTTTATGATATATTTGTTACAATATAAATATGAAATTTAAAGATGTAATCAAATTTAAAAAGTTTAATTTTATGATTATATAAATTTTAATAATAAATTTGTAAATACTGTGTAAATCTATAACTTTTCTAACATAAAGTGCCCCAGTGATGATACCCTTTCATATTTTAAGTGAGGAAAGACTCTAAATAATTTCTTTTGCTTGTGAAAAATCAGATGTACCCAAATAATTTTCTGGGTTCGCTCTGTGCATATAGCAAAAAAAATGGCTCGAGCAAGAAAAAGGTACATTATGCCTTATTGCCGAATCCCATTTATACATGAAAAATTCTACCTAAGGTAACATACAAATATATATAAAAACATAATTCAGAATTAACAGAGAAAAAAACTAATAAAATAAATAGATTCAAAATTGCAAATAATTAAGGAGTGTTAAAATGCTTACAACGCTAAAATGTTTAAGAAACAAATAAAAATTTTTGTATAAAAAAATAATAATAAAAAGTTTCATAATTAACATAATCACTAGATGAATTTTAACATCATCACTCAAATTTCATTGATATAAATAAATGCTTCTTAATTGATTGAGCTTACTTTAAAAGAAACAATTAAAATTGGATAAATTAAGATCCCTGAGAAGTAATTTTCGTTTGATTCATTCTTAAATTGAACTAATGTAAAAGATGTAAAATGGGAGTTTGAACTCACTTAACCATTTTGCTCTCGGAAAGAGAACCCCTTCGGAGAGCTTTTTGACACCCACTTAGAAATCAATTTATAACCCCCTCAGAAATCTTTTTACTTCCATGGTTACGTACTATCAAACGGCTATTCCATAGAGGGATTGAAAACATTTTTTGTTGATTCGATTTGTTAGTTAAATTTTAACATGAGACATGAAAAAAACGACCATCATCACACTAAGCAATAGCGTCCATTACTAAAAACGTGACGGTATCAACTTGTTCTGTATCTACTGTTCGAGTATACATTACCGGTATTATTGAGCTTGAGTCCTGAATTTCAGTTTCTGAAATCAAGAGCAAGAAATTGCTGCTTCCCACTGTAAAAGACATTAGGAGTAACAACTTGAAACCTATTCTCATTACTATTCATATTACATTTGTTACTTACATTGCGGGCAGATCCAGAAAAGCATCTGTAAGATTCATCTACAAAGTGATAAAGCTGAATACCGTTTGAATAAAGCCTATTTGAGTGCCCATTTTTAAGGATATCAATTTTGGTGACATTTATTGAGTTTGATTTTTCTGGCTGTCTTGCAAAAGCTGTACTTTGGAGTAAATTAAAGAGTACTTGGAGTAAATTAAAGAGTACTTGGCGTAAATTAAAACAAACTTTGAAGAATTGTAGGCAATGTTAACATCGAACAACTAAGAGGTTTGTGTAGCATTTCGTTGCACGCGATGATATCAAACAATATGTTTGAAAACAAGTCCAAAACGTGAAATGCTACCGTAGAAATTTCTTTTGCAAGTTGTTTATTTTCAACAACTTCGTATTGTAGAGCAAAGTTATTTATTGCATAGTTGGAAGTGGCGCTGGTATCAGTTGAAATCATGACTAGAGATCGGTCAGAAAAATTTTATGTTCGAGCTAAGAATGATAAAGGGTAAAACAACCTATGAGAATTAAAAAGTTCAAAATCAAAATTGAACAGAACTTTGGTGACTTTGGAGAAGTCCCCTTGAAAGTTGTGGCAAGAGCTGCGTAGGGGTCTGTCATTGATCCAGTTGTGCTACCACTCCTAAGAAGAGTTAAGTTTCCAGGATCAGCTTGATCGTTGATCGTCTGCATAAGCCTATCTGGTAGTGATCGGACGGATGTGGGTTAAAAAAGATCTCGAACACTCTAAAAATCACCATAATCTTGAATTTATTGGATTTCTTGTCCTTGCATTTGTACTGAAAGTTTATTAATGATTAAACTATATTGAAATTCTACAGTAACATGTACAATAACAAATCAGTAGATAAAACCAATCTTTTCAGAGATTACTCTGTAGCGAATGATTCGGCAAGGTGGCCCAGGCTTTCAAAGCATTTTTATTGATTTTATTGAGTGCGACAAATTAGCTAGCAACACAGCAACATATCAAGGTAATCCAAGAAAAGAACTTGAGACTTTACGCATTGAAATCAGGATTGGAGAAAATCACGATTTTTTTCAAAAAAATGTGATTTTTTTGATTTAAATCAGATTTTTTGATATACAATCTAAACTATATAGTTTAGATTGTATATTTGATGCCGAGCAAATCGATGAATATAAAAAGATAACTTTAGACTGTGAAAATCCTGTTGATAAAAATTTCCGTAAAAGGTACAAAATAGCATTATGTATAGAAGATATTTATTTGTTCTCCATATCGTTATGCAAAAAACAATTACACAAAGAAATAGGGAAAGCAATCATATTAACAAAAAACGATGAAACTCTGCCTAGAAATAAATTTGTGTATCTGCATTAAAAAAATTGCTAATTGTTTCGAAAGTAATTCAAATGGAAAACAAAGAAATAAAAGAGGAGCTCAGTTTTTTGAAATAGAAAATGCTTCTTTAAATCAATCTTATTAAAGACCTTAAGATAAAAAACTAAACTTTGGAATTGAATCGGAGTATACTCCTATCGAATCAAGTTTCAAATATAAATTTCGATTATCGTGAACAAAGTGAAAAGAATTTTTCAGAGGCTGAAACTACAAAAAACGTCATTGAACAATCTTGTGGTAAACCATGCTCAAACGTTGAAAGAAAAAATCAAGTTTCAAATATAAATTTCGATTATCGTGAACAAAGTGAAAAGAATTTTTCAGAGGCTGAACCTACAAAAAACGTCATTGAACAATCTTGTGGTAAATCATGCTCAAACGTTGAAAGAAAAAATCAAGTTTCAAATATAAATTTCGATTATCGTGAACAAAGTGAAAAGAATTTTTCAGAGGCTGAACCTACAAAAAACGTCATTGAACAATCTTGTGGTAAATCATGCTCAAACGTTGAAAGAAAAAATCAAGTTTCAAATATAAATTTCGATTATCGTGAACAAAGTGAAAAGAATTTTTCAGAGGCTGAAACTACAAAAAACGTCATTGAACAATCTTGTGGTAAACCATGCTCAAACGTTGAAAGAAAAAAACAAGTTTCAAATATAAATTTCGATTATCGTGAACAAAGTGAAAAGAATTTTTCAGAGGCTGAAACTACAAAAAACGTCATTGAACAATCTTGTGGTAAACCATGCTCAAACGTTGAAAGAAAAAATCAAGTTTTAAATATAAATTTCGATTATCGTGAACAAAGTGAAAAGAATTTTTCAGAGGCTGAAACTACAAAAAACGTCATTGAACAATCTTGTGGTAAACCATGCTCAAACGTTGAAAGAAAAAATCAAGTTTCAAATATAAATTTCGATTATTGTGAACAAAGTGAAAAGAATTTTTCAGAGGCTGAACCTACAAAAAACGTCATTGAACAATCTTGTGGTAAATCATGCTCAAACGTTGAAAGAAAAATACAGCCTCTCATTCAAAAAACCATTGCAAAAGCCTCAGCTCAAAACCAATCAACCAATATAAATAAATTCAAAAATGCCAAAAATAACAATAAACGATGTCGATGATCTAAATAATTTCATTTTAGTTGGTAGAAATCAAAGACCCTCCGGTGAAAAAATAATTTTTTCCTCGTTAAAAAAACATAAAACTCTCCAGCCTGTTTTCGGCACTAAAATCCAATAAAATAAAAAAAAATAGCTGGCCAAAGAATAGTTCGTCAATTTGAACTTTTTGTTGGAGGCGTTAGCAATCAAATAAATGAGGAGGATTTAAAACTCTATATAAAAACAGAAATAGGTGTCACAGCCATATCAGTTAATTTAAACAAAGAAAATCAGTACAACAGATCTTACAAAGTTTCAATGAACAGCCTGACAAAAACAAAATATTTAACCCTGCTCTATGGGATAACAATATAATAGTTAAGCCATTTTTAAAAAAGCGCAAATATTCAAACATTGTCCAAAATCTGAAAACCAATGGAAATTAGGAAGCTTTTTATAAATAAAAATGGAATCAGACAGCCCATTAATGGAAGATATACTTCCGATTGAATTTAAATTATGTACTTTTAACTGCCATGGATTTAAGTCAAACATTGAATATACTGAACCGTTAATAACATCTCATGGTTCTCATGGTTTAAGTAACTTTATATCCAAACATTGGTTATCAAAACTAGAATATCCCATTATCAAAAATATTTGTAAAAACACTCACTTCCTATACTTCCACCAGGGAAATAAACACGAGCATGGTCGACCATTTGGTGGAAATGCGTTTCTTGTTGGGAAAGATTTGTTTCAAAATGTCATTATAATCTACGAAGATGATATTATTCTTGCAATAAATCTTATTAAAAATAATACTAACATTATCATTATTGGTATTTATCTCTCGTCATCGCGAAATAATTGAACATTTTTGGATGAGTACAAGAATCAGTTAGATATAAAGAAGTTAAGAATCAGTTAGATATAAAGAAGTTAAGAATCAGTTAGATATAAAGAAGTTAAAAATCAGTTAGATATAAAGAAAGGCCTTATTAATAAATATGAAAGTGTTAGCAAAGTAATTGAACTTGGTGATTTCAATCGTTTCCTAACGGAATATATGATTTATTAGAAAGATCGAACTTCACGAAAAATTATTATTCCACAGCTTTATCAGAATTTATAAAAACAAATTATTTTGAACTAGTAGACGTAAATAAAGGTTCTGACCCTAAAATAACGTATCAACGTCATACATTACCACACACATTACATTGATTCCATAGCTCTCTCAAAGAATACTTTTCTTCTGTATAAGAGGTGTGTTATTGTCCCAATTTATCATAAAATATGAGTGATCATTTGCAAATATCAATTGTTATTGGACTCAGCGGCCAATATCTCCAAGAAAATGTTAACAAAATTATAAACAATATTAGCATTCCAAACTATGTCTGGAAAAATCAAAGTTTTATATAATTATATTATGAGTGTTTACATAACAATTTTAAAAGTTTTCACTTTACAAATAGCAATTACGACGAAGAACTTATTGAAATTTATTATTTTATTACAAAAAGTGCACCTGAGGCTCTTTGCCAACACTTATCTTTATATTCAAAATCTTGCTGTATTCCCAAGTTAAGCAGGAGCAAAAAAGTTCTTACATTTTATTAAAAGAAATGGCGTGAGCTGGGTTTCGAAAATGATTTAAGCTCGTTCACTTTTAATCGGTATCGAATGGTACGTTAAAATTTCCGCAACGCTGGCAAAAAAGCTCAAAATTGTAACCTTTTCAAGCAATACACAAAAATCAAGAAGCTTAAAAATACCAATCCAAGAAACTTCTGGAATACCTTCAAATACATAATCTGACACAAACTCAAAACTATTTAATATAAAAAATAATAAAAAAAATAAAAAAAACTTTTTTAAAAAAGCTTTCTACTCAATCGACTAAAAAGTAGAAAATAACATTTTTCTGTTTCTGGTACTCGTGGAAATAATGTACTTAGTAATAATCACTTTTGTAAAGTCAATACTGGAAGACATTGAAGGCAATTCATAAACGTATGTACTTTCTATTCCTTTACTTCGATGAGTTTGTTTGTTTACATACGTTTATGAATTGCCTTCAATGTCTTCCAGTATTGGCTTTACAAAAGTGATTATTACTAAGTACATTATTTCCACGAGTACCAGAAACAGAAAAAAGTTATTTTCTACTTTTTAGTCGATTGAATAGAAAGCTATTTTTAAAAAGTTTTTTTTATTTAATTTATTTTCTACTTTTTAGTCTTGATAAAATTGAATTATTACACTTATTGATTATGATTAATATTCAATAAAAATTTATTTTGAACTTCTGAAGACCGTTACGCTAACTTGCCATTACAAATTTATCGGTCTCTTAAAAAACAAATTAATTCATTTTACTAAATCTAAAAGACTTATTGAATCAAATGTAACAAATATAGCTATTGTTAGTCTGCAAAAGATTATTTGTAAAATTTCAGGGCTGTACGATCAAAAGAATTGCTTCAAAAAGCGCTGTAAAGTTTTGGCCTCCACAAAAAAAAAAAAAAATCAAAAAATCAAAAAATGCGGACTCTTCAGTGAGTGAATAGAAAGCTATAAAAAAGGACAAGGAATCAATTACTAAAGAATTCGCAGATAGTTTTGAAAAACGTTTAAATACCAAAGTAATGACGCATACCGCTTCAAATTCTCAAGTTTCACCTTGTACCAAATTTGATATAGTAATAATATCAGATGAAAATATTGAAACATCTATCTCTCGCCTAAAATTAAACAAGACCAAAGATGCGTTTGGAATCTCTGCAGGACATTCAAAACATTCATGTTGCAAAGCCCTAACAGAGTGGCTAAGGAAACCCTTTAACTTTATTATTAACCATGGTCAGGCCCCAAAATTGATGTCCATATAACTTATTACACTACTTGCTAAATCTTATAAAAAATCATTAACTGATCCGAATAACTAACGTGGCATTAGCATCTTTACAATCTTTACAAAACTAATAGAATATCTTATTTTAATAATCTGTCCAGAGATAAAAGAAACTAATCCTCTTTAATTCGGTTTTACAAAAAACCTTACATGCCGAATTTGTTATAAGTGAAACTTTAAAACATTACAACAACAACAACTCACCTGTCTGTCTCTGTTCCCTAGATGCTCGAAAAGCATTTGACAGCTGTAGCTGGGACATTCTATTTGCGAAACTATAAAAAATTACCGCTTTATATTATTAATATAAAATAAAAAATTACCGCTTTATATTATTAATACTATTTCGTCATTGAACCATGAAAGCAGTGCTTCTGTCACTTAATTAGGATGCAAATCATATCCATTTTATCTAACACAAGAAGTGAGACAAGGATAGGTCCTGTCTCCTCACCTGTTTTATATACTCTGTATATATATAATCAAATAATATAATATACCTGTATATATATAAACTCAAAGGCTATTTGAAACCAAACAAAATGAAAGTATCTAGGAACATCAATTTATAGAAATTACACAGGTGTTGTTGCATTAGCTGATCACACTATATTTCTTAGTTCTACCCTGTCTGGAATCAAAAAGTTTATAGCAGCTTGTAATATATACACTGCGCAAGTTGTATAAAGTTGAATGCTAATATGACCGAGTTCTTGATCACCAGAAAAAAACATACTGCAAACTACACAATAACAGTCGACCATCAACAAATAAAACTGGATGATAAACTTAATCATCTAGGTTTATCTGGGGTACTAAAAGCTCTTCTTTTGCCTCACTTAATCATTCAAATATTGATAATAGAATTTCAAAGTTCAGGGCAATAATCCAAACTCTTATTCAGTATGGAATCCGCTTTGCTTATCCAAGCTCTATCATTTAGCTATATGTAGGGCATCCAGTACCGGGCCAAAAATGGAATACCTGTCTTTTGGTATTAGGATAAGTGAAAACCGAAATACCGGTATTAATACCGGTATTTATTATTACTAAAAAAAAAATTAAGTAAAAACCAAAGCAACAATTAAACGGGTCCAAAACTTTATTTTTTAAGTTAAAATAATATATATAATTAATTAATTTGAAACAAAAAACATAAAAAAGTTATTTATTGTTAAAATAGGCCCGCAAAAAACATAAATTATTTAAAGTTTCGTCATTTAAAGATGATCGAATTTTCGTACATAACATTCCCGATGAAGAAAAGCCCGAACAGCTTCTACGCTCGTTGGGGGAATAGTTAAAATACGATCGTAAACCAACGTCAAGTTGGTACCACATGTACCGCTTTCCTCAAATATAGAAAGTTCTTTTTGTACCATTTTAGTCAAATCGTTATTATTTCGCTTTGTTTTTGGTACTGTTTTCATTTTCATCTTATTATTTATGGCAATGTCTAGCTGCTCCTTTAATGTCAAGCTCAAAGGTTAGTCTTCGCACATTATGGTATCTTCGTCATCATATGTTTCTGTAGGGAATGCTGTAGTTTCAGTTTGTACGGATGAGAGCCGCTAGATAAGATGCACAATTAAATTTACCAAAGCAGTTTTAGTTAGCCAATCAAATATGATATCTGAACCAAAATTATTTTGGGCTTGATCTCCTTGAAGATATTGTATGAGATAAGATAAATTTGTGCGTCTTTTTTTTTATGCTTTTAATTAAGTAGGTCTTCATATTGTTACTTAATGGTCCTACGCCTAAATTTTGCAGCATAAATGCCTGGGTAGCATCAGCTGATAGTTGATTAGCATCTTTCCGACATAAAGCCTCTACAGCCAATTTAACTGGTAACAATATAGAAACTGTTGACAATATTAATTCTAATTCAGATTCCGTAACATTAATACTTGAGTTTAAGTCAAGCTGGGCTTTTTGAATAGAATTTTTTAGTTTATAAAAACGCTCTCGCATTAAAAGTAAGCAGTTCCATCTGGTCTTATTATCTAATATTAATGACAGGTTTTTACCCTGTTCAGTTTTTATATAAACTTGAAGGGTTTCGTTTTTTGTTGGTGATCGTCTGAACAGCTTTAAAACTTTTCTAACTTTACTTATCAATGGAGCCAAATAATTTGCAAGTTCATTTGAATTTGGTGAGCTCTGAAATATCTTTAGTCCGTCTAAATGGTCTTCATTATATTTATCGGAAATCTCACCAGCACTATCTTCGTCAGATTCAAAATAATTATCTGTCGATTCCACAACTGTTATTTTAGACGTCAACCACAGCCAAATGGATTCCATGGGTTAGACAAAGTTGTTGGTCGATGGACATTAATCGGCCTACTTTCTTCATAACCGAAGCACCATCTGTGGTAATACATACAATATCGCAATCAATTTTTAAGTTGTGTTCTTTCAGTATGTTTTCAATTAACTTAACACACATTTCTGCTGGGAAATGTCGATTAACTCTTGCTAAACCCAAATTCCAAAATCTATTTTGAGAATGAACATTAATGTTCAAATAACGTTTTTTTTTACCGAAGTCCACTTGTCAAACGTAAGACTAAACCGAATTCCTTGACGTTGAAGGTCAAATAATTCTTCTTTTATCGAATTTCGAATTTTAGTAGCATATTTTATAACTATTTGGCGAATGGATTCAGATGATTTCGGCACATCAAAACCTCGAGCTACCAGCGATTTTCTTAGCTCATTAGATGTTATAAAAACTCTGAATGGCAAGCCATCGGTGGCCGTCATTTTAGCTTAAACATTTGGCAGTGTATCTTCGTCTTCGTTTTTCGTATAAAAAGTTGTAATTTCATTTTTGGGCCTAACGAGTTGCAAACCAGGCGTAGTTGAAACACCAGCAGTAGATAACGAATCTATTGAAACGTTATCAAGTTGAAACTTCAACTTGATAACGTTTCAATAAATATATTTGGTGAGAAGTCCTTAAATGTCTATAGAGTCCACTAGTCGAGCTGCCACAGGTCTTCATTTCTCTAGCACATTTTGTACATTTTGCTGCAGCTCCAGACTTTTTGCGCAAAAAGTAATTCCACACAGAGTTTTTGTCCTAAAGTCCTTTTTTAAAGTCTTCAAATATTTTTGGTTTATCAGCCATGGCAGCACGTTTTTGAATACTATAATTTGCAGAATATGAAAAATAATATTGAAATACAAAATAAATAAGTATTAAAAATTAAAAAAGTTCATTTAATGAATTATATGAACTTTTCATATAGTTATATTTTATTTCGTTAAATGTGTTATACTTTAAACTGACTGCGAATCATAAACAAAAATAATATAAATTACACATATATATACACATCATTTCGCAATCGCAATTCCCAAGCAGTCTTAAAAAGCGTTCTTATACAAGCCTATAAGTCATTACTTCCAAAATTGTTTTCTATTTTGAGAAGTCGGTATTTTAAGCACGTGCAAACCAGTGATTACGAAATATCAAATATCAGACGAGATTTAAAACATGAAAAAAAATATAACATCTCTGTATTATATGAATAAAAAAACATAACTAAATCTGTAATAGAGATGTAGTTATGTCTTTATATTATATAGAGATGTTTTTAGGTTTTTTTCTTGCCTATGAATACGTGTGTGTTAAATATTTATTCTTTTTAAATTTATTCTTTGCCTTTATTTGTTGTTGTTATATTTGCAAATATATAACAAATAAAATGATATATAACAAATAAAATAGAATAGATATCAAACTTTTGTTTGATATCCATCCTAGTATATCAAACTTTTGCATTATCTTGTTTTTGTAATTAGTTTTATTTAATTCAAATTTTTATTTTAGAAATTGAGTTTTAAACTACTTCTTCCAACATTCAATTTGATGTTACAAAGTAATCCTCAGAATCATCTGTTTTATCAGAAAAATATTTAAATGTAGCAGCAAAAAAATCACGGACAGAAAATATAAATAGTAATGGTCCAATAAATAAAAATGCATTGTTAGAACAAGCCAGAGGGATGATTAATAAGTTAAAAAGAGTTTTTAAGATCTTAGGGATGAATATTAAGTTAAAAAGAGTTTAGCAGAGTGAGATAAAAGTACAAAAGGACAGATGTTCAGTGGAAAACAAAGAGCCTCAAAGTAGAAAAATACTAAAAAAATAATAAGTAAAATATTGTAAAACAAACAATAACAATAAAGAATAGTCGAGATACGTAAAAGTCATTTACTGTTGTTCTACTAAATTGTCGTTAGTGTCCAGCGTAAGTGTGATGTGTAGACAGTATCAGTGATGGAGCAGAATTATTCGTTTTATAAGTAGTTATCATGTCGTCTGCATTATTAGGGTGGTAAACATACATTATCGATATAAGTGTGTCAAAGACGTCTCGATTACAGTATGAATTTGCGCCTTATGGTACAGTATAAACACAAGAAGACCTCCAGCTTTCGCCTGAGACCAGCATCCCAAAAGAAGTTCCACTCTTGGTCTACACCAGGGTATCTTGTTAAGGTATCCAATTGTGTTATCCCAAAAGGACTATTCTCAGAGCATCCTGTCAGGGCGATTGCTATAAACTTCTGAATTGACACTGGGACCAGAGGACACTTAGTACAACTCAGAGTACACTTGCATACAATTGAAAGTCACTTTTTTGACATGAGTGTCGATAAGCGCAGTGCTTTGTTGCAGTATAACAAGGATCAGTGAGAGTCGTGAACTGTTTTGAGTCTTATAGATGTGTATGTAATGTAGACAGTCAATGAAGTGTTCTTGTGTGTGTCTCTTATAATAGAATGTCTTGATGATATGAGTTGTTAGTATAAAATTGGTTGAAAGTCATTAAAACTGGTGTAACATAAGCTAGACGTGAATACTAGAAGTCCAATAACATGTGTTTTAAAAATAACAAGCTATTGCAACTTAATAATCTGGAAAATTTAAATAGAATTACACCAATATAGTAACAATAACTTGTATATTTAGTTAACAAACTAATAATCTATATATATATATTTTACAACTCAGAATCTAAGATTATATGGAATTTTGTATTTGTATAAGTTATAAGATTAACTGTAAATATGTCATGTGACTGTAATGTTTCCAGGAGTATCAGAAGTGGAGTAGAATTATTTGTTTTCTAAAACAGTTAGCAGGTAGCCTCTAGTCAGTTGAACAGACTGTATGTATAGCATGGCTGACTTTGTGTCATATACAATGAATATTTAATAATAAAAGATAATGGTAGGTTTTTTGCCAAACCATTTGTGAGTTTCAGCTGTCCTTCAACTTGCTGTTGTTTTGTATGCAACATATTCATTCAAGTATATCATTTAATATAGTATATATTATACATATATATATATATATATATATATATATATATATATATACATATAATGTAGTATATATTATTTATATATATATATATATATATATATATATATATATATATATATGTAATATATACTATAATATATGTATTACATATATGTAATGTATACTATAATATATGTATTATATATATGTAATATATACTATAGTATATGTATATGTATATATATATATATAAATATATATATATATATATATATATATATATATATATATATATATATATATATATATATATATATATATATATATATATATATGATAGTTATATTTAAAAAGTACTCTCTGTTTTCAAACTCATGATTTTAACATATTGTATTACAAAGGTCGGCCCAAATAACTTTGCAAATAAGCGAAATATCTAAAAAGTTAGACACAATAAATGGAACCAGAATGCAAGATAACGGAGATATATTAATACAATTTGATGATTTTGACGCTTTAAATGAGTTTGATAAAAAACTTGGAGCTGACGAAAAAGTTTTCAAAAAGTTTGTAAGTTATTTTTAATGAAATTACCTATGGAAGGGTTAAATGTTCAAAAAGCAATAATTGATAGCTATAATTTTAATTTTAAGTGTTGAAAATTTGAAAAGATTTTGATCTATATATTTTTATATATTTATATTTCTTTTTAATGGCTGCCTGTTAAAAATAAATGAATTTAGTTGAATTCACAAAAAATAGATATAAAAACTCAAAAAATAAAATATATTAGTTTACATTAAATTGTAAACTTCATATATTCTTATGAAATAATGTAAATTGTAGATATTCTTTCCTCCTTTCTATACAATTTTATTCACTTGACCAAATTTGATTAAATTATATTAGTTTACATTAAATTGTAAACTTCATATACTCTTATGAAATAATGTAAATTGTAAATATTCTTTCCTCCTTTCTATACAATTTTATTTACTTGACCAAATTTTTTGCATTTATTTTTTAGAATCGATTAAGCGCTGTGAGCCTAAGGCAACAGACAAAGAAACTAGACCATTTATGGCCTCTTGCCTAAAGTATGCACCTTATCGTTTGAATGGAGGTAAACGGAAATCTGACAACCACGAAATAGACGATGAAGTTCACGAAAGTGATAAAGAAAAAAATCAAGATGAATTCGTAGTAGACGATGACGTTGAGTCAAATAAAAGCGGAAGTAGTTTCGAAAAAGAAAAATAAATTATCTTCTTTGTAAAAAATTTTAACTAATACATTTTAGTAAATTTTTTAAAGTTTCAACATTGCTTTTTTGATGTTGAATCGATGTAGATATTAGAACGTCAATTTCTTGTTTCCAAATTAACGCTTAAATCAACGTTTATAAATCAACATGAGTTCAATATTAATTTAATGACGTTGAATCAATGTTGATACTTCAACGTCGATTTCTTGTTTCCAAGTCAACGTTTGTAAATCAACGTCAGTACAACGTTAATTTATTGACGTTGAATCAATATTGATATTTCAACGTCGATATTTTGTTTCCATTTCAACGCTAAAATCAACTTCAATAAATCAACGCGTTATCGACGTTGAATTAACGTTAAAATGCATGCTGGAGTGTAACTCTTTAAGGAAATTAATCAGCAGAAAACTATTCAATTTTATGTTGATGATTAATTTTAATGCTGCACACAGGAGAAAATTTTTTTCGTTTTAATTGATAATTATCTTTATTGATCTGTTTTGTGCACTGTAGCATTACCCCTCTAAAAAATGAGGCATTGATTGGATGTCGATCAACGTTGATTTTGTGTTTATATTCGCGATCAACAGAGGATCAACTGTAAACGGATGTTATTTCAACGGCAACTTTATCAACAACAAATCAATATTTACTTCTAAACACTTTATGTACATTAATTTACTGTTGACATTGGGAAAAAAAAGAAATTCGTTGCGTCTTGAATCTTAGTGCTGTTTGCTTAAACGATTGGACGACTTACTACAAAGCTTATTAAAAAATAAATGAATATATAATACTAGCTATAAAAATCATTCATCTTTAGATTTCTTTTAACTTTCTCTTTCAAGATTAGTGGAAAATAAGATAAAAATGCCTAAACGTGACAGAAGCGTATACATGAGAGGTTATATGAGAGAAAAAAGAGATTCAAAAAAAAGAATTAATAATTATCTTGAAGAGTGCAATATTGGACAAGAGAACTGTGAGTTTCTATCTTCAACCAATAAAAATGTTTCTGATGTATCTGAAGATGTGTACAGTGATACAGTAATATCTTTAATCACCTCACCAAAAAATGAAATTAAAGATTATTTAAATAAGTCTGAAGCAAGTTATAGTGATGCTGATGATATTGCAGATACAGATAGTTTGTACAGAAATATTGATCCTCAAACTTCAACAAAAGATTTTTATATGAGTGGTCATTAAAATATGACATAAAAGATGATGCTTTAAATGCGCTTTTAAATCACTTTAGCAAATTTACTCCATATTTACCAAGATGCAGACAGACATTACAAAAATCTCTTCAAAAAGTTGATGTAGTTTGTGTTAGTGGAGGTGATTATATATATCTTGGTGTTAAGAATGCTATTAAGTATTTTATGTCTGTATCAATTAAAACTGTGGTAAAGCTTGATATAATTGAAAATATTGATGGTGCACTTATATACAATAGTGAAAAGACTTCAATTTGGCCTATATTAATTACAATTAATAGGAAAGGACCATATGCTGTTACAATTTGGTATGGTCAGGGAAAACCAACATCTTTAGATGAGTACCTTCACGATTTTATTCTTGAAATGAAAGGCTTACAAAGTAATGGATATAAACAGCTGTTTGTGGCTATTAAAGCTTTTATTTGTGATGCGCCTGCAAGAGCATTTGTAAAATGCATTATAGGGCATAGTGGCTACCATAGCTGTGAAAGAAGCACGGTAGTTGGCACACAAAAGCATGGTGTACGATTATTGCAAACAATTGCTCCTCTTCGTACTGATGTGGATTTTAAAAATAATTTATATAAAAAAGAAGGTAACCAACTTGAGAATCTTTCTCCACTTGTACAATTAAATTTTCCAATGATAAGTGGATTCCCACTGGACTATATGCATCTTATATGTCTTGGGGTGGTTATAAACTTATAATGAACTGGTGTGAAGGACCTAGATGCATTAGATTAAGTCAATCTGTTAAAGACAATATTTCAAATGTATTGATAAATTTACGAAGTAATACGCCATCCAATTTTCAGCGTAGGCCACGCTCTTTAAATGAACTTGAGAAATGGAAAGCAACAGAATTTCGATTCTTTCTTCTGTATGCTGGACCTGTTTGTTAAAAGAAAAAGTAAATAAAAGTAACTATGACTTATTCATTTCTCTTTCAATTTCAATGCACATACTGCTTTCTGATGAAATGGTGCAAAATAAAGTATTAGTTGCCTACGCTAAACAATTACTTAGTTGGTTTGTTAGAGAAGAACAAATTTTGTATGGGGAAATCTTTGTGACATACAATGTTCATAGCATGATTCATTTAGCTGATGATTTTGTAAATTTTGGGGAGAGTTTTAATCATCTTTCATCTTTCCCATTTGAAAGCTTTTTAGGTCAAATTAAAAGAATGGTACACAAATCACATCAGACAGTAACCCAGATAGTTAAACAACTGTATGAGAGAAAAAAGTTAGATATTTTTCTTAAAGAAAGGAATAGTAAAGAAGTTCTTATCAGAATGGCAAATGACAAGATTAAATCAAATGTGCGAGACAGAGTCTATTTTATCAAAGACGAAGGGTTTGTTTTAGTAGAGGAGGTTTTGAAAGACATTGTAAAATGTAAAGCACTAAATCCTTGTTCAACTAGAAAATTTTTCCCAGATTATTTTGAGACATCAGATTTAGATATTTGTTATGTAGATTCATTAACTAACTTAAAAACATTATTTGTAAATA
>NC_088932.1:54765000-54780000 GCF_038396675.1 Hydra vulgaris | reverse complement strand
AACTTTAATCGTTTTTTTTTTTTTTTTAATTACTAGTTGAATGTCCTTAGCCGAAGTGGAGGTTGTTCTGCATATAAATCAGTTTTTGCTATTGGAAAGCTGTTGATGAGTGAGGAAGCTGGGTCCTGTTTTAATGTCTCCGGTGGTTTGTTTAAAACAAATTTTAAAACATACACACTTTATCAATTAATCGTGGGTAAGAAAAGTTTTATGGATATTTTTTAAATTGAAGTTTGTTCCATCACAATATAAAAAAAGGAGGAAGAGATACAGGCAATTTTAGGCAACAATTTTAATACCAGCATCACTATAGCACTTTTACTAATTCCTGAAAAATTGTCTCAATAATAGCCATATACTTGTTACTATTTGTTTATCCCAGTCATTTGCTTATCTGATAGTTTGCAATAATTTCTGCAATTTGATTTTAGATGCGATTATGAGGCAGCATCATAATGCGAAAGTTACAAAATGCCATTCGGGAATTTCACAATTCTTAAGACAATCTGGAACACGACACAACCGAAAAGGTTTAAAGATGAACCACGTTGCAAATTCTGAACATCGAGCAAAGGCTGAGCCATCTATAACTTTTTGTAAAGAAAAAATCTTCATTTTTTAATCGAAAATTGAAAAGTAAATTTTTGTAATATTTCACGTTGAAAATATGTCAAAAAACAAGCTCTATGATCTCGCAATGTTTACTCTTTTTTTGTTATTCTTCTGAGTTTGTTTTGAATTAATGGATGTCCTATCAACAGTTTGCTTACATTTGCCCAACAATTTTTACCATCATCCAATTTACAACAGTAAGTTATTAAATATAATTTAGGCTATATATATATATATATATATATATATATATATATATATATATATATATATATATATATATATATATATATATATATATATATATATATATATATATATATATATATATATATATATATATATATATATATATATATATATATATATATATATATATATAACAAAAGACCAGATTTTTAAGTAAGTTATTAGCAAAACAACTAAATCGATAAGTGTTGATTTAACGTTGATGAGCAACGTTTAATCAATGTTTTTTTTATACAACATATCAACGTTGATAAGTGGCTAACATTTTGAACAGTAAATCAATATGAAATCAATGTTAAAAAAAAACACCAAATCAACATTGAATCAACACTATACTTTTAAAACGGTAATTGCTGATTTAATGTTGATGAGCAACGTTTAATCAACGCTTTTTTTATACAACATATCAACGTTAATAAGTGGCTAACATTTTGGACAGTAAATCAACATGAAATCAATATTGAAAAGAAACACCGAATCAACATTGAATCAACACTATATTTTTTAAAGGGTACCTGTTTTATTTATTTTTATTGTATACTTCGAGTCATTAATTCTATAAATACATAGTTTTGCTATATTTACTTAGTTTCGTTTTGAAATATGTCAAAAATAGTTTTTAAATAAGTTTTTATTATTCAAAAATCAAACATAAAAGAAAAACTTGAATTTAATTATTAGTCATGCAAAAAAATTCTTTTGATTTAAGTCTTGATTTAAATCACTGATTTAAACCAATGTGATTTAAATTGGCCAACCCTGTTTGAAAATGAAAAAACAATTACTTACCAAGTTTGGGAACCTCAAAATATAAACTTACATTCGTTATAATCATTTCAACTCATTGACTAGCTTCAGTTTAAGCTTTACAAACCTGATGGAACACTAATTTATTTTTTCGAAGGTTTTCTTATATTTGAAACTCAAGGAAAATGTCGCTGCAAATTGGACAATAAACAAATGATAAAATAATAATGGAAAAAAGTGAAGTGTGTTTATATCCGAAACTGCCAAAGATTAACTTAGGATTTCCAGTTTCGGCAACTTTGTTAGAAGAAGTTCTATTTTAGTCTATAGTAAACACTCCTTTGACTCGTCAATTTTAAACGGCTTTGTTCAGAAAGTTAATGTGTTAAGAGATTAATTTTCAAAAAAAAAGTTTGCAAAGTTAAAAAGTTTTAAAACGTTTATCTATTGCTGCTGCAGCCTGTGATAAAATAGGTCTTAAACAGGAGTGGTTGCAGATTTCATCGCTGTTATTATCGTTGCTGTTCCTGTAAAAATTTCGTTTCCAACAACTAATACTTTATGTGGTACCCCCTCTGTAATCTTCAATTTAATGCAAAAAAATGTAACAGCAGCAGCAAACTTTTCCAAATGTTATACACTTCAGCTACAGAGACTGCATCTTTTTTACAAGAAGGGATATACTGAGCTCTTAGTGAGTTAGCCAACAATAGCTCCTGTTCTTATAGAGGCATAAGTTATAATTATTATAACAATAATTATATAAGTTATTATTATAATAATTATTAAAGATTAATAATTCAAAATCGAAGATAGAAGAGTTTTTACTTTTATTTTCTTTTTTTGCTAATTTTTATCGTCTTCTTCCATTTTCAAGATTTTTTCTACTTACTTAGATCAGAGAACAAAGCCTTATTTTTTTCGTTCCGTTTAGCAGCGGCGATTTGTCCTGGTAATATTCTTTTTTCAAATTTTATTTTTGGCTTAGGTGTTTCTTCCTTCATTATTAATAAATTTTTGGTTTGTTTTTAATTTTGCTTTATTGCTAACTAACGGGTGATGACAAAAAAATGAGACTGCGTTCAATTTAAATTTGCATGTACTAATACCATTATATATATTTTGTATGAATTTTATTGCAAATTTATTCTAGTTTTAAATAAATAAAAAGTAAATAAAATTCAACGATTTAAAATAAAAATAAACAAATCTAAGCAAGAGCTTCTCCGTGAACGTGTGTATGGATTTTCATGGACAATAAGCAAAATGGCAAATATTACACTTATTGCCATTTTAAAGCAGAAAAAATACCAAAAGCAACCATATACCGTATAATTTAACGCGCAGAAAATGGAATCGGAACTTAAAGAGTTAAAGGAAGTGGTCGAGTCGCAAAAAAAAGGACAAAAAAAAACATTACCAAGCTGAAGACCATATTTGACCACAAGAATGGCGTCTCACAAAGACAAGCAGCTAGAAAATTTGTGTGCGATCAGTCTTTTATATGCAAAACATTGAAGAAATACACAGATATTTAATGCAAAATAAAAACAAAGATTCTATTAAGAACAGAGTCACAAAAACGCCAAATAAGAACCAGATGCAGTCGATTATACAAAAAATATAAAAATTACGATTGGATAATTAATGATGAACCTTATTTTACTTTGAAGCATAGCACTATTAACGGAAACCAAAATTTCTTCACAAGTAACACTGCTTTGAAACCACCAAGCGTAAAATATGATCCAGTTGAAAAATATGAGAAAAAGTGTTGGTCTGGATTTGCGTTTCGGCTAAAGGTATTTCTATACCTTTTTTTGTACCTTTTAAGCAATCACTCGAGCAACATACAAGAACAACTGGCAAGCGGAAACTATTGATTAACTTTGCAATAGAGTAAAGTATTGTTTGAATAAGATCGACTTTACTGCCATACAACGCCTTATGGGATCGGTAAAAGGTCGAATCGATAATATTCGTAGAAATGGAGTAATAGAAGATAATTAAACATATGTTTTGAAAGTCGAAAAATTCTCTACTTAATGCATTTTTAATTTTAAAAAAATCATTTAAAATAAAGGAGTTATGCTCTTTTAAACGTAGTCTCATTTTTTGTCATCACCCGTTATTTTCTCACAATTGCAAACTATTTGCTCATTATTTCATATTAAATATTTAGGATTGTTATACATTTTTTGAGGTTGTTGTCTAAAAGTCCATGGGTGGGTAACGTCAACATGAGTGGTGGTTGATAACACAACAGTAAGATGTGCAAAATCCATACCAAATCTATGGTAAAACTCACAAGCCAAAATACATAAAACTTGCTGAAGCACTGAATTGTTATCAAGATCAGCTCTTAAACCTTCGTGATCCCAAATTAGGAAAAATCTTTTCAAAAGCTTTGTATAGGTTATTGTTGCCATATTTGAAACTCCATGCTTTTATCCATCCACATTGTGTATTCGCTATATAGTGAAACTATTTCATCAGCAATCATATTGTTTAGCTCATGGTGAGTTAAATAATATGGTTGCTGATACAGTAACCTATGACAGTTTTCTTCCGAGAAGTTTTAAACTGTTTCCTTCTGAAACACATGCTGCTATACAATTATATTCTGTTTCAACTAGGTTTTCAACTGGGTTTTCTTTCTCTCCCATAAGTTCTTCTAAAATTTCTTCCGTCATACAATTAACTAAAAACTATACAAATAACTAAAAACCACATTTCTCTAAATAAATGTAACAATAATATCTAAGATAAGAACACCAAGAAAAAATGAATTATTATTGTTAGAATCATAGCAGCTCGACTTGCTCATGTGCGTGAGAGTGCAAGTGTATTAAGACGACAGCTTAAGGTTTAGAATAAAGATGCTTTTTTTATCTGTTCTACTGGGTATCACTTATAAGTTAACCGTTATCTTTTATAATTATTCTGAAGTTTTACCAATCTTCAAGCGGTAATATACAATGCAGCTGAGATGGTGTCGGACAGCTCGAGATATCCTTTATAATATTAAGCTAAAAGCCACAATTAATGCTTTATGTGCGACCTGATACAGCGAGCTTGGCTAGTGGTGATCTCCGCAAATCCATGTCATTTTAACAAATACAATGGTTAACAATAAAAATTCGTCTCTTTTTATAACTACACTAATAATTTCTAAAACACAATGAGCGCCACATCGATCAATCCAAAACAGGGACATAACGTGAAATCTTTGGTAGTAAACAATATTTTCATTACTTTTGTATGTTTCATTGTATCGAATAGTGAACATATTCAAAGTATTGTACCTACTGGTTGCCGATTTTTCTTATTGTTCCTTCAATAAGAAGATATAGTTGGATAGTATTTTCCATCTATTAAAGGTAAAGTTTTTTAATATATATGTGAAACAATTCTCAAAAAGCAAAACTCAAACCCACCACCAGCTCCTATACCAAACATTTATCAAGCAATGGAGTTTACAAAAGTAACAAAAAAAGTGGCTCGAGAGCGTTGACATTTTCAAACCTAGCTGTGGTAATACCCAGCGCTTTTTTTGTAGAAGAAAAGGTGCCGGAATTCACCTGTATTTTTCATTATATGTCAAAATAAAGCAGAAACAAACAATTAAATTTCTAAATAAATTTTATATACATTAGGTACGCGTTATTACGACTTTAACAGAACTGTTTTCTTCGTCCAAATTTCGTGCGACGCTTTTTTATTTTTTTTAGGAGTGGCATGACATAAGCATTTTTTTATGTTATTTTTTTAAAAATTTGCATCATCATAGATTCCTTTTTAGTACTAGAATAGTTTAACTCTAATTCTGCAAGAGAATACTTTTGTAAAACTTTGTTTATAATGAATTCGTTGTTGTTTAAAACTTCCTTTTTGTTTGTGCATTAGGTATGTATTGAAGAAATGCTGAGACTTTTTTCTAATATATTCAGCCGTCAGCAAAAACTTTTTTTCTTGCTACCTGCCGAAGGTAGGTATAAGATATAAAAAAATCAACTTTTTAATAAAAACTAAGTTTTTTTTAAAATATCTAGATTTTGAATATATTAAAGAGTGTTATAGACGCCCTTTAAACGCCCTGCATACGTCTTTTATGTATTCCTATTCTCCTTTTAAAACCTTTCTTATGATATCAAGTATATATTTCAGATCAATAGCCGAATCATTTTTGGAATTTTTATTTTGGAGTAAAATTCCATTAAAATGAAGATTCTGTACAGACCCTGAAGCAAGTTTGTAATAGAGACTTACCGCTTCTTTAAAATGATTTACCAGCGCATATCCTATCAGTGTCGATTTTTGGCGTATAGTTGTTGACTCATCAATTATTAACAAAATTTTGCTCTGATTTTATGACTTCCTCAATAATTTTATTCCTCGTTTTGTTACCTATATGATTGACAATATTAACGAATGAATTTGAAGAAAAAAACGACCCATTGCAACTACTTTAATTTTTTGATGATCGATTCAAAGTTATTAAAGGACTGATTTCCTTTTGCATCTTTAAATGCAGTTCAAAAAATATTTGCCGTTACAATTTCCTCAGGCGTTAAAGACTTTAAATAATGTTTTTTTTTTAACTTTCTTTTCATTTTTAATTAATTTTATTTTTTTCTGAACCGGAGAGCCAGCCGAAAAGAAGCTGGCCTTTTTTTTCATATATTTAGTTTTGTATTTTTTTGTTCAGTTTATATTTTTATATCACTTTTTCAATATACCGATTAAGTTTTAACGTTGAATTTAAAATGCCAATAACAGGAAGTTTATTAACGATATAATAAAAATTCCTGTCGCAAATAGCGTAAAGCTTGTGTTCTAAGAATATATAAGAATCTATACCGGAACGCCGTTCTGGTGCGTTCGATAAGAAAAAAACAATGGTAATACTATTATTTAATATCAAACGCTTGAAAAATATTATCGGAGTAACATTCAGCTCTTACTTACAGCAATAATAATATTATTATATAAATCTTTACGATTTAGAAATTAAAAATGTCAGCATCAACTGAAACAGCAACTGGAACAACAACTACTACAGTTCCCAAAACTAGCAGTGGAAACCCAGATCCTTTTAAAAAACAGGCTGCAGATGTATTATATCACATCGTTGTTGTAAGAACTGGAACACTTGAAACCCCTGTTATCTTTGAACTCGATTTCGAAATGCGTGATATTGGAAAGTTCTTTGTCTTTCTCCTTTTCGGAAAAGTCATTAGGAAAATGTTAGCAGATTATGAATCGATACTTGTAACTATCATAAAAAAATTCAAAATAATGAATTGAACAATACTTTTTATATTTATATATTTAAAAATGGCTGGTATTGATGCCTTTTTGTTTATAGCTGTCGCTAACGCTGTTAGTTTTGTCGTAGCCCAAGAGATGTTTGCGCCAGGTTCGCTTGACGAAATAAAAAGACACAATGAAGCCACAGAAAAGCTTCAAAAGCCCAAGTTGAGTTACAACAAAACAAATAAAAGCACTCGATAAAACAAGCGAAAAAATCCAGCCTAAAAATGCCTCAAAAGCGAAAATAAATGATTGCGTTCAAGCAAGTTAAATTTATCGCGAAGTATATAAAATAAAAAACATTCTAATAAATAGTAGTTTGATAGATTTACCTAAAGAACCAGAACTAAATAATTTTTATCAAACCAGTGAAGAACAAAATACAAAAAAGTATTTTTTTATCGTAATGGTCGCTATTTTTGGTGATGTCGTTGGGTAGTACCTTTCTTCTGGAAAGTCATTAAAAATAGATAAAAAAAGTCAAAAAAGTCTACCTTATGCAACCCGGCCGGATGACACGTAAAGTTACCATTTTTTTGTATTTTTTTTGTTTTATTTTATAAACACGGGTTAGCTTACCGGTAAACAATATCGTTGCATTCATCTAATTGAGCTTAGATGCAGCAATACCATAAATTTAGAAGATTGAAGCAACAAGTGAATAATCTTTTTCTAAGGCGATAAGCTCAGGAACAACAAAGTTAAACTGGGTTTTCAGGGAAAAAGGATACCAAAACAGGATCAGCCTTTTCATCAAAAGCGGTTCGATAAGCATTTATAGCAGGGTTTATTTTAGTTCGGTTACCTGTCCAGCCGGTGACGCGAAATAGATTAACTCCCTAAAAACTTAACTCCCGGTTAAAACATTCAAACTTCCCGGTTAATCTATTTCGATATAAATTAACCCCGGGAGTTAAATTATTTAAAAAATACCGAAATGGATTAACCGGGGGCTTAAATATTTCAAATCCCCACTGAAATAAATGAACTCCCTTTAATACGCGTTTTAAATAGTTTAACTTATAATTATATCTACAAAATTGTGTAAGTATTTTATTATAAAACTTTTTAAAAACATATTTGGTATTATATATATTTAAATATATAATATATAAATATATACTGAGCGTTGGATAAAATTACTTAATAACTGTTTATTTTTGACATGTCTTTATCTTATATATAAAAAGGAGATCAAAACAATAGTAATAGTATTGCACGAACTTCAATACTATTACTATTGTTTTGATCTACTATTACTATAGTTTTGCTAATAATACTTCAGAACCATTCTCTTATGCTAATAATAATGTCTAAGGTTATAGAGTTTATATCTATACTACTCTCTCTCTCTCTCTTTCTCTCTCTCTCTCTCTCTCTCTCTCTCTCTCTCTCTCTCTCTCTCTCTATATATATATATATATATATATATATATATATATATATATATATATATATATATATATATATATATATATATATATATATATATAAATAAGTTGTCTGTGTGTGTGTGTGTGTGTCTGTCTATATTTAATATAATACAAAGATTTTATATATATATATATATATATATATATATATATATATATATATATGTATATATATATATATATATATATATATATATATATATATATATATATATATATATATATATATATATATATATATATATGTATATATATACATATCAATAAATCAATTAATATATTATAAATTACATAATATTACAAAGATGTTTACAAATAGTAAATTACTAATAATGCGTAAACACCTAATAATATTTTTATAAATCATTGAAAAATCGTAACGTTACCAGTAATATTAACGATAATAACAATAACAATAATAATGTAACAACAACAAAAATAATTATATAAACAATAATACCATTATATATATATATATATATATATATATATATATATATATATATATATATATATATATATATATATATATTCAAATATATATATATATATATATAAAATATATATATATATATATATATACATATATATATATATATATATATATATATATATATACAAACATAGATATAGATATATATATATATATATATATATTTATATATATATATATATAATATATTATATATATATATATATATATATATATATATATATATATATATATATATATATAAAATATATTATATATATATATATATATATTTATATATATATATATATATATATATATATATATACATATATATATATATACATATATATATATATATATATATATATATATATATATATATATATATATAATTATGTTAGTGTATTTTACAAATAGAGGGCTCAATGTTCTTAAGGAACAGAGCAATAATTAATTAGTAAAAAACACTTATCTAACTTTTATCTTCGACTTGAAGTTTCACCATTGCTGGATCATCAGGAAGAGTTAATCAGGAAGAGAACTCTTCCTGATGATCCAGCAATGGTGAAACTTCAAGTCGAAGATAAAAGTTAGGTAAGTGTTTTTTACTAATTTTATGTATGTATATATATATATATATATATATATATATATATAATATATATATATATATATATATATATATATATATATATATATATATATGTATATATATATACAAACATAGATATAGATATATAGAGACATATTGTATATTTATATATTGTTATTATATTGTTTCTTTGATAGAGAAAAAATTATTATTTTGTGCATACAGTTACCTAATATGGTTAGAAAATACAAACGTCTAACTAATCGACAATCATGGAAAGAAAATTTAATGAAAACAGCTATTGAATCAGTAATGAAGAAGGAAATGGGGTATATGAAGGCATCTTTAACGTTTTGTATCCCAACAACGACACTGCGAGACAGAATAAAAAGACTTCAGCAAGGGAGTTTAGAACTAAGTAGTTGTGCAGTAAAAAAACTTGGGAATTTTAAATCACTTTTTAACCTTTAACAAGAGCAAGAATTAGCTAAATACCTAGTTTTTCTTGAGAGTCGCTTGTTTCCAGTTACAATGAAAGATTTGATATAATTGGCATTTTAGCTAGCTGAAAAGAACAAGATGCCACATAGCTTTAACAAAAAAAAGGAGTGGCAGGCTACCAGTGGACAGAAAGCTTTTTAAAACGCAATTCTGTTATTTATATGCGTATGCCAGAGGGAACTTCTGGAGCTAGAGCAATGGGATTTAACCAACCTGCTGTGAAAAAAACTTTTTCAACTATTGACTAAAAGCATAGATGAAAATACCACAACTCCAAATAATATATATAATGTTGAAAAGACAGGAATTTTTTCAGTACCAAAAAAAGTGTCAAAAGTAATTGCTAAGAGGGGTAAGAAACAAGTTGGAACTCTAACATAAGCTGAACGAGGAAAAATCATAATAATCGAAATGCGTGTGAGTGCCTCTGGTATATACATGCCCCCTTGATTATTTTCCCAGTGTTAGAGCTCCCAAGAATGTTATCATTATCGAAAAAGCTCCTCCGGGTACTATTGCATCAATCACCCTAGTGGTTGGATGCAAACAGATATATTTTTCGAAATGGTTTGACTATTTTCTGTCCTTTGTAATGCCATACAAAAAAAGGCCTGTACTGCTATTAGATGGTCATGCAACACATTCAAAAAATATGGAGTTCATAATGAAAGCACGTGAAAATTATGTTACTGTTATTTGATTTCCACTACATTGTTCACACCGTCTGCAGCCACTTGATGTCTCCTTCACGGCACCATTTAGTAGCAACTATTCGAATGATTAGAAACTTTGTCTTCGACATCTATGGCTTCTTTCACAATTGCTTTACCTGCAGAAATTGTAAGTATTTCAAATGAAAAACTCAGCAATATCGCAAACGATGCCAGAAGGGCAAAACAGCTATACTCACCAGTTCACCATATAAAGCAGAACTGGCAAAACAGATGGTTATAAAAACTAAAAAAAGAAAAAAACGCTCAAACAGTTGACAAGACTAGAAACAAATAATAATACACCTGCAGAAATTGTACGACGAAAAGTATACCCCCTGCGATTTTTGTGATTTCTTTTAATAACATATTCAAAAACTGTTGTATTTTTTTCCAAATTGCTAAAATTAAAAGTTTTTTTTGTTGTTGTTGGTTGTTGAAATACACTGATAAAAAAACACTGGTCGTTTTTATTTTTATATTTAATTAATCTAAACCTTACGGGGGCTGTTATGTCCCCACTTCCCTATTTATAAATATATATATATATATATATATATATATATATATATATATATATATATATATATATATATATATATATTTATATATATATATATGTATATATATATGTATATATATATATATATACATATATATATATATATATATATATATATATATATATATATATATATATATATATATATGAGTGAGTATATATATATATATATATATATATATATATATATATATATATATATATATATATATATATATATATATATATATATATATATATATATATATATATATATATATTGCGACTAATAATATATGGTATAATAATAGTAGAAATATAATTTATATCCATATTAATAACTAAATAACAGATTTAAAAACAACACAACAAGGGAGTTAATGTATTATGGGGAGTTAATTTGTTTCGCCGACAGAGGTTTTTCAAGGGGAGTTAACTTATTTTAAAATAAATTAACTCCCCGGGTCATTTTTTACGCAACGGAAGTTAATTTATTATGGGGGTTAATTTATTTTATGACACCGGCACATCTGGTATTGTAAATAGGTAGAGTATTTATCACGTATATATACCGCTGTTGATACTAGAAAAATGCGCATCTTTTAAGTTTTAAGTTTCAAATTCGAGTTCAATACCACAAATTAATCAAAAAAACGTATAATCGTGCCCGGTTTTGTTTAAATATAAACACTTAACAGAAAAATTAAAGTTAGGATGCAAAGCGCATGCGTACCTTAAAATCGCCAGATCAAAATTAAGAAGTTTTAGTGAAAAGTCGTTATTTTATTTATGCAAATTTTAAAATTGTCTAAAGTTATTGTCTTGTTTTTATAAAAACTTATATTCTATAACTATATTCGGGCAGGAATATTTAGGTACATACGAGAAGCTACATGAATAGTCTTCATATAGCTTTTGTGATATATGTAAAATGTTTTAGCAGAACGATATCTCTTTAGAAGACATCAATCCTTCTAATAAACCATTTTACATGTAGCAACGCTTTTTTCATTAATATTATATAATACAATATATAATTAACATTAATTTGTTATGTTATGTATTTTTAAGTTCATAAATATAATATTAAGTTTTAAGAAAACGTATCGTTAATGCACTATACAGTTTTATGCATACTATTATTAAATAATGTCATCATTTACAACTCATCAGTTTAAATTGTAACGGTAATATATCTGTTATCACATAATATATGTGATAATAGATAATAAATTTCTATTATCAGAAATATAGATAGAAGTAGTCTATCTATACATCTAATAAATATTTTGTTGTTGTTGCAGCTACATATTACCGTAAACCGTACTTACAGTTTCCACTGATATGTTGATATACGTGATATTTAGCCGAAAATTATTTATTGTTCTGCTAAAGTATTATTACATATACCAACATATCAGTGCAAACTGCAATGGAGGTATATATATGTAGATATACCTCCATTACATATATATGATATATATTTAAAGAATTTGCATTATTACGTGTATCAACATATCAGTGGAAACCTTAAGTACAGTTTACAATGATATGTTGATATACGTGATAATGCTTTTGCCGAACAATATTGTTCTGCTAAAGTATTATTACATATGCCAACATTTACAAGAGATATAATCGTTATCGCATATAATATATGTGATAATAGATATATCTCCAGTACTAGAGATATATCTATTATCACATATGAGGCGTTGCAAACGAAAGGGGCACACCAACCAATTTTCGAAAATCCGTTTTCTTTAACCATTTTTTACTTTAGTCTGTCATCTATAACAATATAACACAATATCAACGTCTCAGTGGGCCTCTTTCTGACTGAAAATCCCTTGTTATTTACACCTGATAAAATCTGAAAAAATACACTTTGTAATAAGTAAAACGTTCGTCCGAAAGATGCACAGCAACCAGGCGAGAGAAACTCGAACAACCAATCAGAGCCGAGACTCACGCAAGCTGACCAACAGCGGGTGTAAATTTGGTATTTAAATATTAAAATACTTCTTCAATGTAATTAACTAGTAGGCTTTAAACGATCTTTAGTGAAAGTGCTATTATTATTGATTGGCATTTTATTAATTGTGTAAATTATTTGCATAGGTAATTATGAGTGATTCAGATAATGGAGTGCAGCTAGGTCCATCTGGATATGCTCGTAAAAGAATAAAGAATATCGAATTGTGGAAAGATTCAGTTAAAAAAATGAAAAGAAATACGGGACAAGCCTATACCCGTTACAAATCTGGAAAAGATGTTGCATTCTCTCTGAAGTCAAAGTAACTTAATTATTTTAATATGCCCCCTCCCCCCACAAAAAATGTAAAATGCATCATATATCAATATTGAATTTGTGTGTAAAAATAATTAAAAACTTCAATTGGCAAAAATGGGCGCAATGGTTTTGAGTAAATTACGTTATATGTTCTAGACGGAAAGTCGTTTGTTTTACGTCTGTATTTAATGATAGTGATTTTATTATAAATGCATCATCCCAGCGGGCTCACGACGTCGATCCAACGTTGGATTAATGTTGTATTTATGTCGGCGACGTCGAGCAAATAAATTCAACGTTGTCATAATGTTAGGTTTTTTACGTTAGATTTTACTGGTCGTTTTAACGTCACATTAACGTTGGTTTTACAAACGTTATTTCAGAGTTATCTGCAAAAATTAATTACTTCAAAATTCCAAAGTTCAACAAAACCACGTGAAACAAATATAGTTTAAGTTTGTATTTAAAATTTGCCGAAAGTGTGACCACAAATAAGCTCAAATATACGCCATTTTAGTTCACTCAGGAACTAATTTATTTTGTCACATGTTATAATTGAAGTCTAAAGTTGAAATGTTATTAAAATTGTAGCGGCTTAAAATTTCAGAAATGTCTTAGAAACCGTTTATTAAATAGTCTGCTAGATGAAGAACTTGATAAGACTCCGGATAAAGACACCAAAATTGATGATGGTTTTGTGAACAGACCATTTAAATTAAGCAAACCTAGTATTGCAACAGCAGATAGTGAAATAATAATTAATGAAATAATTATACTTTGTGCAGAATATTCTGTCAGTGAAGATATTCGTGTAAACAATGTTACATACGAAAATGAAGGTGTAACAAATAATTTTCCTGCGCAAGAAATATATGAAATACCTGAAGAAGATAATGCTTTATTTAATACATCTCTAGTACAAGAAATAGCATAATGGGCAACTCGAAACAGATCCACACGTGTTTCAATTAATGAGATTTTGAGTATTTTTAGAAAAAATGGTCATGAAAAAGAACTTCCTAAAGATGGTAGAAGTCTTTTACATACACCTCGCACTGTAAATGTTTTGCAAACTTGTGGTAGCGACTATGTTTATTTAGGATTATTAAAAGGTATAAAGCGGACATTTTTTGAGAACAAACATGTTCATTTTAGTAATAATATAGCTCTTGAGGTGAATATAGATGATGTTCCTTTGTTTAAAAGTAAATTCACGCATCTTTGGCCTATTCTTTGTAAATTCGAGTGTTCTAGGCCTTTTATTGTTGCTGTTTTTTGTGGTGATATAAAACCAAGCAGTGCTGCTGATTATATGAAACAATTTCTTGATGAATATGATGATTTACATGAAAATGGATTTCAATATATTCAAATAAATTATACAGTTTCCTTTAGATATTTTTGTTGTGATGTTCCAGCAAGGCAATTTATTAAATCGATTAAAAGTCACACTGGTTACAATGCTTGTGAACGATGCACTGTTAAAGGTTTACCATGAAAGGCGTGTTGTTTTTGAAGAAATAGATTGTTCTTT